>NC_134901.1:21144552-21149552 GCF_041734735.1 Babylonia areolata
AAAGAGTGGATCTAATGAAGCATAGAATGCCAGTCAAAAGAGTGGATCTAATAAAGCATAGAAGGCCAGTCAAAAGAGTGGATCTAATGAAGCATAGAAAGCCAGTCAAACAGTGGATCTAATGAAGCATAGAAAGCCAGTCAAAAGAGTGGATATAAGGAAGCATAGAAGGCCAGTCAAAGGGTGGATCGAATGAAGCATAGAAGGCCAGTCAAAAGGGTGGATCGAATGAAGCATAGAAGGCCAGTCAAAAGGGTGGATCTAATGAAGCATAGAAGGCCAGTCAAAAGAATGGGAAAGAACACAGCGGAAAAAATGTGGATATTGCCCCAAAGTCCTCCTCTTTCTCTCGCAACCTGAGGGTGTTGAACACTTGTTAAATACATACACTCATGTAAACACACACACACACACACACACACACACACACACACACAGAGACGCATATACATAGATACATACATACAAAAGAAAGAAAGAAAGAAAGAAATCATTATTATCATCATCACCACCCTCCACACCAACAACACTCTCACCTGAGTGTGCTGAACACTTACTAAACACACACACACACACACACACACACACACACACACACACACACAGAAAGAAATCATCATCTTCATCTTCATCATCATCATCACCATACTCCACACCAACACCTCTCTCACCTGAGGGTGTTTAGTACTTGTTAAACACACACACACACACACACACACGCAGATACATACATACATACATACAAAAGAAAGAACGAACGATAGAAAGAAAGAAAGAAAGAAAGAAATCAACGTCATCGTCATCTTCATCCTCCTCACAACTACCACCAACACCAACAACCACCAAACAAGTCTCTCTCTCTCTCCCTCTCTCTCTCCCTCCCCCATCTCTCTCTCTCCCCTTCTCTCCCTCTCTCTTTCCCTCTCTCTGTATTGTATTGTACATAAGTTCTATATTTATGTTTGCACATGCTTGTGTAATTTTGACGTTGGTGTTGTGAATTGACTCTCGCTTCGGTTTTTTTTTTCTCAATTATTATTCTTGCCCAGAGGGCTGGATGTAAATAAGTACTTTGTGCTTACTCCTTTACCCTCGTAAAATAAAATTTCGTTCGTTCGTTCGTTCTCTCTCCCTCTCTCTCCCCCCTCTCTCTCCCTGTCTCTTTCTCTCTCTCCCACCCTCTCCCTCCCTCTCTCTCCCGCTTTCTCTGTCTCCCTCCCTCTCTCCCCCTCCCCCTCACTCTCTCTCCCTCCCTCCCTTCCCCATCTCTCTCTCTCCCCCTCTCTCTCCTTCTATCTCCCTCTCTTTCCCCCTCTCTCTCTCCCTCCCTCTCTCCCACCCTCTCTCTCCCTCCCGCCCTTTTTCTCTCTCCCCCCCCTCTCTCTCCCTCCCTCCCTCTCTCTCCCTCCCTTTCTTTCTATCTCTCTCCCCTTTCTCTCTCCCTCTCCCAAACTCTCCCTCTCCCCTTCTCCCTCCCTCTCCCTCCCCCTCTCTCTCCCTCCCACTCTCTCTCTATCTATCTCACCTGAGGGTGTTGAACACGTGCGAGCCCAGCAGCCGCGACACGTTGGAGTCCCTGGAGATGTTGCCCACCATGGTGGGCACGGGCCCTTCCTCGTAGATGGTGTAGCTCAGCTCCTTGTTCTGGCCCGACACGGGCGGCGTCAGCACGCCCAGCACCACCACCACCACCGCCATCACCACCGCCGCCCTCGTCGACACCCTCCTCTTCTCCGCGACCGAATCGTGACGACGACGACGACGAGGACGAGGAGGATGGCTTCGCTGCTGATGAACCGCCATCGTTATTTCCTCCTCCTCCTCTTCCTCCTCCCTTCTCAGCGGCTGCCGTCTGTTGTTGCTGCTGCTGTTGCTGAGTCTGCTGCTGTTGTTGTTGCTGTTGTTGTTGCTATTGTTGTTGTTGCAGTTGTTTCTCGTGCTACCACTGCTGCTGCTACAGCTGTTTCTGTTGTTGTTGTTGTGGTGGTTCTTGTAAATCCAGGTGGGGTGACAGACGGTAGTGCTGCTGGTCGTTGTCAGCAGCATGTTGAACAATAATTATTAGGGGTTTGTGTTTTTTTAAGTGATGGGGGGAAGTGGGAGAAGGTATGGGGGGAGGGGGGAGGAGGAGAAAGGGTTGTGGGTGTGTGGGTGGGTGGGTAGGTCGGGGTGGTGTGGCGGCAGGGGGAGGTGGGTTTTCTTTCGCTTAGTGATCCCCCCTACCTTATTTAAAAAAAAAAAATAAAATAAAAAAAAGGTTGTTAAAAGTGACGAGTTTTCATCATGAATTTCTTCGCTGTGGTGTTCGTGTTATACTTTGTTGTTGCTGTTGTCGATGTTGTTGTTGTAAAAACAAAAACAAAAGTTGTTTTTTTTTTTACCATATGCGTGTTTGGTTTCTTCTTCTTCCAAAAAAAAGTTGTATCTGTTTATTTTAGTCTATTTCGGTTATTTATTTGTTTTTTTTGGCAAGCATGAGCGATAGCATGAAACCTTAGTGAATAACAAGGGGTGGGAATCAAATCAACAGGAATGCGCTAGAAGTAGTAGTAGTAGTAGTAGTAGTAGTAGCAGCGGGAGTTGTTGTAGTTGTTGTTGTTATTATTATTGTACAAGGAGTTTTCGTCGAACTTTATTAAAAACCACACACGCTCAACGATGATGACTTTTGTGGGACGCTGACGAAGAAAACCGCTGTCGCCGGCACGTCTTCCACACTGGGCACCACTGAGTTTCTCACTGACACATAAGTACAACATCCAACAAGACGCAAGCTCTTTTAGTTATTGTTGTTCTTTTTTTTTTTTTTTTTTTTAATCCTTCTTCTTCCACCAACACAGGCGACAATTGAAAAAACCCATTCCAGAGAAAAAAAAATCACACTAACTTAACGTTGTCACATAACTAACCGAGCTTGATGATTTTTGTTTCAGTATACAGTAAAAAAAAAAAAAAATCCCACCACCACCACCACCACAATGGACCTACCTACCTACCTACCACCACCACCCAGTGCAGACCACAACTTCACGGTAAACTCCACGAAGGCTGGGTCCCGCTCCACTGTCACACACAGGAAAAAACAAACAAAAAAAAACCCCCAAACTCTTCCAACTCCCCACACACAAAAAAAATAAATCACACTTCTTGTTCCTCCGTCACAACACTGACAATTAATTATCTCCGAAGAAAGAAGCGAATCCACAATCCGTTGTATGCACACAACAACACTCAGTGACCAGCAGCAGCAGCAGCAGCAGCAGCGACAATTATTCTTTCACGGCACACACACACAACGCTTGAACAGTTAACTCAGTACTGGAGAAAGTAAGGACACGGCCGCTGCTTTCCCTTTAAACCACCACCACCACCACCACCTGCTACCGCCCCCACCATCACCATCATCATCACCACCACCACCACCACAGATGTTGTTTTCTTTTTCTTGTAGGATGCAAATGCACACGCCAGCACTGGTGACTTCATTCAAGAGGGGAGGAGCAAAGGGGGTGGGTGGGGTGGGTGGGGGACGCCAAAAAGAAAAAAAAAGAGAGAGAAAATAATAAACCCACGAAAGAAGTGTGACAGTGACGGATGATGCAGATGATGATAAATCCAGTCGCTGACAGCAAAACTAATGAGGCTTCTTCCCTATTTCATCGATTTGGACACAGAGGTAATTAATTCTCTCCCCTGTTGCTAGCCAGCGAAGCGACAAGCCTTATGTTAAAAAAAAAAAAAAAAAAAAAAAATATATATATAATTTTTTTTCTCCTCAGTTAAACACAATACCAACTTGCAGTAGGGTAGAGTTGGAGAGTTAAGTCGAGTTGAAAATAAAACGGATAGAACTTGCCTGGAAGTGGCAGTTAAAACAAAAAAAAACAAACAGGCTTTATCTATGTTCGTAGATGCTGACCAAAAGTCGAGAAAGGCTTTGGGGGAAAAAATCCACAACGATGACGTTGAACATTAAATCAACTTGCTTTGCACTGGCCTTTTGGTTGGTTGGTTGGTTGTAAAAATCCCCGACGAAGTCCAAAATCCACAAGTGTTCAACTTGATATGGTCAGTGATCTTGTTCACTGTTTGCGGCCTTTTGTGTTTTTCCCGAGTCTCGAGCCGGAACCGGTTAGCCACGATTGAAAGAACGAAAAGTAAACTCCACTCACTCAGTGATTTGAATGAATCGGTGAATCTGGATGTTGTTCCTCTTTAGTCTCCATGAAAGCGAAAGAAAAATCCACGACGGTGTTTCAGAACCACGTATTCCAGTGTGTCTTTCGAAATAACTAATTATGACTGAAGATACAGTGGTGTAATATGTCTTCACATGTCTTTAATATATAGTTTCTTTCTTTCTTTCTTTCCTTCTTTATTCTTTACATTTTTCTCTCCCTTTCTTTGTCCCTTCTCTGTCTTTTTTTTTTTTTTTTTTTTTTTCAATTTACAGTTGTTTTTATCATCTTTTTTCTGCACGGTACTTTCTTTTCTTTTTTCTTTTTTCTTTTCCCCCTCACTCACAGTTTAATACAACACATACTCTTTTTTTTTTCTCTAACAAAGAGGAATGATATTTCGTTTCTAAACTTTGAAAAGTTCGTTTTCTTTTTCTGTGTCACTTTACGAATTCACGGGATATTCCGTCCCCATCCAAAAGAATGTCTTTCTTTCTTTCTCTCTCTCTCTCTCCTCCGGTTCCCGTCTCTCTCTCTCTTTCTCTCTCTATCCCTCTAGCTCTTTCTCTCTCTCTCTTACGATTCGAAAAATAAACACCTACACAGCTGAGTTCTCAACACCACAAATCCTCCTTTTTTTTTTTTTTTTTGATTTGTCTTTTAGAAAAGAAACTGACGAAAAGTTTCCAACACACTTGTCCCAAGACAGGTACTTCAGTGGAAGCAGACCTGGTTTCAAGTTGTCACCCTAAAAACACTCACTTTTTTTTTTCCACCACCACAACTATCCTGCTTTGCAAAGCAAAGCAACGCCGGTAAAGC
>NC_134901.1:21159552-21164552 GCF_041734735.1 Babylonia areolata
CATTTAGAAATTACAAAGCCGATTTTCATTGTCGACACTTAACAACAATCACTCCACACCTGGCGTTGCTTGACGGCTTTGGCTGAAGTGAAAACTGTGTTTCTGACACACTGTATTCAGTCTTTAACTCTATACCATTTGTGTTTGCTTACGTTAAACTGATTTAAGACAGTTTGTAATTTTCAGCAACAAGCTCGCTAAAATTGACCCTTTTCAGGTGACTTAAATTTAAGATGATAAATTCATCTTAAAAATTCAACACTATTTTATACTCATTAGAAAGTAGGCGTTGAGCTGTTTCTTTTGCGACCAATCCAACGTAAATCGGTTCAGGAATCATTTAGAAATCTATCACTGAACACCTTGTAACAAACACAATTCTAATCCAGTTTAGCCTGATTTGAGCTGATTTGCTTCACAGCACACGTGGGCTTCATTGCAGTTCACTTAACTTGCATAAATAGCCACAGCAGGTGATGACTGATCACTTTCCACCTGGCCAGTCACTGGCTAGAGCCTGCTCTCTCTCTCTCTCTCTCTCTCTCTCTCTCTCTCTTATCTATCAAGACACCATGTGAAATGTTTGCTGATGACACCACCATTCATACTAGTCATACTAACCTATGTATCGTATCTCTTTCTCTTCAGGAAAGTATTGACCAATTGATTGAATGGTCCGAACTAAACCACATGTGTCTCCATCCTAAAAAAAACAAAATTCCTAATAATCACAACAAGACAAAAACGTCAAAATATATCCATAAACTGTTCGCCTATTTTCATCAAAGGTGACAAGATTGAAGAAGTTGACCACCATAAAATCCTTGGCATCACTATCGATAATAATTTGTCATGGTCACATCATATTTCTCTGTTATGCAAACAGGTATCAAAAAATATCTATCAACTGTCTAGAATCAAACACTTTTTGGATCTTCACTGCCGAAAACTATTTGTCAGTACTTATATAGAATCACACATTAACTATGCTTCGACAGTGTGGGATTCAGCGAGTGACAGTATTATAAAACCTCTATTGAGTCTGCATAGAAGAGCTGTAAAATTGATTCTTTTAAAATCTTCATCATTGACTGTATCTGATTATAAAGCTCTCGATATCCTCCCACTGAAAACAAAACTTCTATTTAACAAAGGTCTATTTATGTTCAAAATCATGTCTGGATTTGCTCCCCCCTCGCTGAAGAATAAATTTGTAATCAACACTCATCGTCATCTTCATAAAGTTATGGTACCACTTCCAAGGATCGATCTTTTTAAATCTAGTCTGTCTTATTCAGGGGGCTGTTTATGGAATGAATTATTATCCTGCCTCAATGTAAACACTGTAAAAAGCATCCCTAACTTTAAAAACATATATCGTGCACATTTATTGAAAAACATGTGATTATGTGACACATATCAATTATAAACAAAAAATCATGTATAGATTGTCAATATATATACGCCTCTCTCCTCCCCTGTCAGTCTCTATGTCTCTCCACTGTCACTGTCACTATATCTGTCTGTTGTCAGCCTCCCCTGCCTTCTTTACTCTTCCTCTTGTCCATTCTTCCTTCCGCTCTCCACCACGCCCCTACCCTATTGTCCTCGTTGTTATTCATCTATCGCGATATTGTATTGTACATACGTTCTATGTTATGTTTGCACATGCTTATGCAATTTTGACGTTGATGTTGTGAATTGACTCTCGCTTTTTTTTTTATTTTTTTTTTTTACTTTGTTGCTTTTTTTCCAATTATTATTCATGCCCAGAGGGCTGGATGTAAAAAAGTACTTTGTGCTTACTCCTTTACCCTCGTAAAATAAAATTTCGTTCGTTCGTTCGTTCGTTCGTTCGTTCTCTTGCTGTGCCACACAGAGAGCATGTGTTGCTGCAACGGCCAGCGTCATCACCATATCACTGTAAGTACTGTGTGTAAAATGTGCTGATGATTTGTAAATTATATTCTTCGACACAGTACTTGTGTTCATATGAGTATGTTGATATTGCTTTGTTCAGTTATTACTTTTACATGTAGTCACAGCTCGGCTATGATTGATCTAGATAATTGCCATGCTGTCATATGCTTGTAGCAGTATTCCATTTCATTCTTTTCAACGTCAAAGTCAGTGACGTCTCTGGAGACTGATAGTTTGTTCCAGAATGTTCTATGATGACGTGTTCTTTCTCATTTGCTGTCACTGATGAAGGCTAGGTTACTTATTGGCTTCAGTGGAGGAGATTAAAATTTTGAGGACACTCTTAGCTATGTTGATATTTGGCTTTGATGCAATGGATTACTTGTGCAAGTTATTCACCACTTAATGGTTAAGCCACGACTGCTCTTCCAATCTTTGTGTTGTGCATGCTGATTACTATCTGGTCTCTCAGTTTGCAAGTATTTAATAGCAAAGCCATTTATTCTATTGTCTTGCTTATTATTCATATATTATTTCACATGCTGATATCAGTTGTACTGCTACAGTGTGCTTAGTTAAGACTCTAAGATGTGTTTAGTATTTTGTTGTGGTGATTACAAGACAGTGTTGGATTAATATCAGTTATTGGTTAAAACCATCTGATACGTATCACAGTCTGTTAACTGTAATTTAGTGATTATGCTCTCTCCTATATGGCTTACTTCAGTATAGTGCTACATAATAACTGATTTATTTGAGTCACTTTGACACAGTATGAGCTTTACTTAAATCTATACTGTCAGCGTACTTTCACTAAATCAGCTTAGCTTTAACCACTTTATCTACACTGTTTAAATGTATTAGAAATGTCATTTGATGTCAGTGTTTTGGACTTCACACATATGCATTATTTATGCCATGTTGTTGCGTACTCTACAAACCAAGTGGTAGTCTTTCCATTGTGATATAATGATGTGCTTACAATCCCCTTGCATTCCTGACATGTTGTACTTAATGACATTTGTTTGTTGTGTGTCTTATTCCAGGCACTGTCTTCTCGTGTTTTCTTTATCCTCTTCTTCTCCCCTCCTTTTATTTAATATTGTAATCTTCTTCTGCGTTCACTCGTATGCACACGAGTGGGCTTTTACGTGTATGACCGTTCTTTACCCCGCCATGTAGGCAGCCATACTCCGTTTTCGGGGGTGTGCATGCTGGGTATGTTCTTGTTTCCATAACCCACCGAACGCTGACATGGATTACAGGATCTTTAACGTGCGTATTTGACCTTCTGCTTGCATATACACACGAAGGGGGTTCAGGCACTAGCAGGTCTGCACATATGTTGACCTGGGAGATCGTAAAAATCTCCACCCTTTACCCACCAGGCGCCGCCACCGTGATTCGAACCCGGGACCCTCAGATTGACAGTCCAATGCTTTAACCACTCGGCTATTGCGCCCGTCTAATATTGTAATCAAACAATAGAAAAAAAAACCTTTTGTGACTGGCCCGCTGTATGCCCCCCATGGTCTGTGCGTGGATCTTTACTATCTTTTGATACAGCAAATCATCAGTAATTATTTTGTACCGTCCCCTTAATTATAATATACCACCAGGGTTCACGGCTACAATATACTGAGATAATAAAATAGTATTTCTTTTCGTGTGCGCAGTAACCTATGTGAGCGCGCGTGCGCTCGCACACACACACACACACACACACACACACACACACACACACACATGTATATATATATATATATATATATATATATATATATATATATATATATATATATATATATATATATATAAAACAGCCAGCCAGTCAACAAGTCAGTCAGCCATTCATCAGCCAGTCAACCAGTTAACCAGCCAGTCAGTCAGCCAGTCAGTCAACCAGTCAGCCAGTCGGCACTTTAGCCAGCTAGTCAGCTATTTAGTCAGTCAGTCAGCCAGTCAGCCAGCCAGTCATTTAGCAAGTCATCCAGTCAGACAGTCAGCCAGCCACCTAGAACAGATATAAAAACAGACAGACGGAAAGACAAGACAGAGACGAAGACGAAGGAACCCAGGGACAAGAAGAAGAAGAAGAAGAAGAAGAGGAAGAAAAGAAAGGATCGAAACTGAACTGTCTTCTGCGGCCATGGGACCCAATTCATCTTTTGCACAGCAAAGTAAACCACAGCACAGCACAGCACAGCACAGCAAACCACAGCACAGTAAACCACAGCACAGCACAGCACAGCACAGCAAACTACAGCACAGTAAACCACAGCACAGCACAGCACAGCACAGTAAACCACAGCACAGCACTGCACGGCACAGCACAGCACAGCACAGTAAACCACAGCACAGTAAACCACAGCACAGCACGGCACAGCACAGTAAACCACAGCACAGCACTGCACGGCACAGCACAGCACAGCACAGTAAACCACAGCACAGCACATCACAGCACAGTAAACCACAGCACAGCACAGTAAACCACAGCACAGCACGGCACAGCACAGTAAACCACAGCACAGCACAGTACGGCACAGCACGGCACAGCACAGCACGGCACAGCACGGCACAGCACAGCACAGTAAACCACAGCACAGCACGGCACAGCACAGTAAACCACAGCACAGCACAGTACGGCACAGCACGGCACAGCACAGCACGGCACAGCACAGCACAGTAAACCACAGCACAGCACAGCACAGTAAACCACAGTAAACCACAGCACAGCACAGTAAACCACAGCACAGCACAGTACGGCACAGCACGGCACGGCACGGCACAGTAAACCACAGCACAGCACAGTAAACCACAGCACAGCACAGTAAACCACAGCACCGCACAGTACAGCACAGCACGGCACGGCACGGCACAGTAAACCACAGCACAGCACAGTAAACCACAGCACCGCACAGCACAGCACAGCACGGCACGGCACGGCACGGCACAGTAAACCACAGCACAGCACAGTAAACCACAGCACCGCACAGTACAGCACAGCACGGCACGGCACGGCACGGCACAGTAAACCACAGCACAGCACAGTAAACCACAGCACAGCACAGCACGGCACG
>NC_134901.1:21174552-21182052 GCF_041734735.1 Babylonia areolata
TGTCCATTGCAGGTAACCTTGTTTAAAACGACCACAGCAGAAGATGTTGATGAATGAATGTAAGATTTTGGAATGGATGGGGGGTGAATGATGGGGGGAATTAAAAAAAAATGTTGAAAAAAAAAAAAAAGCAAAAACCCCCCCAAAAACAAACAAAACAAACAACCCCCCCCCCCCCGGAAAAAAAACAACAAAAAACAAAAAAAACAAACAAAAACAAAAAACAACACCAAACCCCCCCCAAAAAAACCCCCAAAACAACAACAACAACAACAAAAACTCCCCTCTATTGGTAAGGGCTCGAACCCACGGTCTCCTGGTCAATAATCAACGACGCTAACCACTTCGCCACTGGCGGCTGGTGTCTGCTGCGGCGGTCATTCTTGATATTCGAGTCAAAAAGCTCACATTATTGTCCTCTGACTAACCCCCCGAAAACAGCAGTATGGCTGCCTACATGGCGGGGGGTAAAATCGGTCACACACGTAAAAGCCCACTCGTGTACATACGAGTGAACGTGGAAGTTGTTGTAGCTCACGAACGAAGAAGAAGAAGAAGAAGAAGAAGAAGAAGAAGAAGAAGAAGAAGTCCACTGACTCCTTGGAAACAAGCTTATTCAGTCTCTTTTCCTTTGTAAACAAAGTTACATCTTGGGGTGTCGAAGTCCTAAAACGTTTACTTGTAACCCCAAAGGAATTGAGAATAAGAGGGGAAGAGGAGGTGGGCTGGGTTTTGTGTGTGTGTGTGTGTGTGTGTGTGTGTGTGTGTGTGTGTGTGTTGTGTGTGTGTGTGTGTGTGTGTGAGGTGGGCTGGGTTTTGTGTGTGTGTGTGTGTGTGTGTGTGTGTGTGTGTGTGTGTGTGTTGTGTGTGTGTGTGTGTGTGTGTGTGTGTGTGTGTGTTGTGTGTGTGTGTGTGTGTGGGGGGGGGGGGGTGGAGGTGGCGAGGGGGGGGGGGGGGGGTGGGCGAGGGATGAAAATCACCTCCCGTAATGATGAACACAACAACAACTTCCGGCTATCTTCTTGCGCATATAATTATTCCATCAAGTTTGCTGAAGACTTCGTTTGTCGGCGGGGCCATTTGCTGACTCCGAACGAGGTCCTCGTGAGATGAGTACAAAGGACTTGGGCTTGAAGCGTCAGATAGCTACAGGGCTCAGCAGGGAAAACGATAGTCAATTGCTTTTTTTTTTCTACAAAGTTATTGTCACTGAAGTGCACATTGAAAATTCTATTTGTGCTGCCTTTACAAAGCATTATACGATTAGGGGCTTTTACGGTGTAGGACCGTTTTTACCCCCCCCCCCCCGCCATGTAGGTAGCCACACTCCGTTTTCGGGGGTGTGCATGCTGGGTATGTTCTTGTTTCCACCACAACCCACCGAACGCTGACATGGATTACATGATCTTTAACGTGCGTTATTTGATCATCTGCTTGCCGTATACACACGAAGGGGGTTCAGACACACGTAGGTCTGCATATAAGGTTGACCTGGGAGATCGGAAAAAAAATCTCAACCCTTTACCCACCAGGCGCCGTTACCGAGATTCGAACCTTGGAGCCTCAGGTTGAAAGGCCAACGCTTTAACTAACCACTCGGCTATTGCGCCCGTCGGAATAATAAAAAAAAAGAAAAAAAAAAGGGTGGGGGTGGGGGTGGGGGCGGGAGGGGGGGTAGGGGGGGGGGGATGCGGTTATAACCTTTTCAGCACATCGAGTACTCTTTTACTAAGGGTCCTATAGCCTTTCCACGGACATAGAGGTATAGTGCTGGAGTGGGTGCCGCTGTTTCCAGAGCTGGGACACAAAGAAGGCACGGCCCAATCATCATCGCCTTCCGCTATTTCTAACCTTCTCCAACCGATGTCAGGTAATACTCATTCACGCCTGAAACCCTTCAGCGCATACAAAACTCTGCTGCCCGACTCGTCCTCAGAAAGAAAAAAAAGATCTGAGCACATCACTCTTCTTTTGCACCATCTCCACTGGCTCCCCTGTCTCACACAGAATAAAAGTACAAGCTCACCACTCTATGTTATGGATGTATTCACAAATCCGCCCTCTCCAATCTCTGTGGCTGCCTTCACCTCTACACTTCATCTCGCTCTCTACGACCAGCTTCGGATCCACCCTGTTTACGCATACCCAGATTCAAACACTCCACTGTTGGCCGCTGTTCTTTCTCTGTCTCTGGACCTTAAAATTGGAATGAACTTCCTCTTTCGCTTCGTCAGGTCTCCACAACTCAGCTCTTTCAAGTCTGGCCTTAGTCTGCCTCCCCAACCTCTTCCTTGTCTTCAGTTTCTTCTGTTTTAGAGTTATGCATGCATGTGAATGACTGGTGTGGAAGAGCTTTGATTTGTCTCTGCACAAGATTCAGCGCTATATGGAGTGTCCTGTGCGTGCCTGCACCCATCGTGAACACAGCGCAGGCCTCCAAGGGTGGTGCAGGATTGTTCCAAGGGCGGGTGGAGACAGTGCTTCTCTGGGTCCTCCCCAGCACCTAGGGGTGTTTCTCTCTCTTCGTTTCTTCTTCTTGTAATTATCATTATTATTACTATTGTTATTATCATCATCATTATTATCATTAAGGAACTTTGGAGGGAAGAAACTGCCTGTACAAAGGGCACAACACATTGCCGAAACGGGAAAAGATATTAACCAAAAAAGAAAATAAGGAAAACGGTAAATAAATGAAAAAAAAAGAAACAGGAAGTCGGAAAGGAAAGACAGTATGTATGAAGAAACAAATGCTGAGAAGAAGAAGAAGAAGAAGAAGAAGAAGAAGAAGAAGAAGAAGAAGAAGAAGAAGAAGAAGAAGAAGAAGAAGAAGAAACAAAGAAAGAACGGAACAAACAAAGGAATAAGAAAAAGAGGAAGAATATAGAGGAACAAAGAAAGAGAAAGGGAGAAGAAAGAAAGGAGGAGAAAAAAAAGCAAAGAGGAAGAAAGCCACATAGAAAAAAAAGGGAGAAAGAATGAAAGTAACAAAGACAAAGAACGGTAGAAAAAAAAAAGAAGAAAAAGAAATAAACACAGAAACGAAATGAGAGAGAGAGAGAGAGAGAGAGGAGAGAGAGAGAGAGAGAGAGAGAGAGAGAGAGAGAGAGAGAGAGAGAGAAGAAGAAAAAGAGTTAGAAAAAAACGAAGGAAATAAGAAAAAAAGAGAGCAAGAATGGACGAGAAAGAAAGAGAGAATAAAAAAGAGAACGAAGCAAACAGGAAGAAATGAATTAATGGAAAAAGAAGAAAAAAGAAAGAAAAAAGAAAGAAAGCAAGAAAGAAGTAACTAAAGAAAAAAAAAAAAACAAGGAAAGCGAAAGTAGGAAAATAACGAGGAAAAAAGAAACAAAGAAGGAAAGAAAGTAACAAAGAAAAAAGAAAAAATGAAAGAAAAAAGTAACAAAGTAATAAAGAAAAGAAGACCCCCCCCGCCCCCCCCCCCCCTCCCGAACCCCCCCCCCCTCCCATTAAAAAAAAAAAAAAAAAGAAAGAAAGAAAGAACGGAACAAAGAAAGAAAGAAAGAAAGAATGAAAGAAAGAAAAAGTTAAAAGAGAAAAAAAGAAAGAAAGATATAATCAGTAAAGACAGAAAGAAAGACAGAAAGAAAGAAATGATAAACAAGAAAGACAGAAAGAAAGTCAGAAAGAAAGACAGAAAGAAAGTCAGAAAGAAAGACAGAAAGAAAGACAGAAAGAAAGAAATGATAAACAAGAAAGACAGAAAGAAAGACAGAAAGAAAGACAGAAAGAAAGACAGAAAGAAAGAAATGATAAACAAGAAAGACAGAAAGAAAGACAGAAAGAAAGACAGAAAGAAAGAAAGAAAGAAAGACAGAAAGAAAGACAGAAAGAAAGAAATGATAAACAAGAAAGAAAGAAAGAAAGACAGAAAGAAAGAAATGATAAACAAGAAAGGAAAGAAAGACAGAAAGAAAGAAATGATAAACAAGAAAGAAAGAAAGAAAGAAAGAAAGAAACACAGAAAGAAAGACAGAAAGAAAGTCAGAAAGAAAGACAGAAAGAAAGACAGAAAGAAAGAAATGATAAACAAGAAAGACAGAAAGAAAGTCAGAAAGAAAGACAGAAAGAAAGACAGAAAGAAAGAAATGATAAACAAGAAAGACAGAAAGAAAGTCAGAAAGAAAGACAGAAAGAAAGACAGAAAGAAAGTCAGAAAGAAAGACAGAAAGAAAGTCAGAAAGAAAGACAGAAAGAAAGAAATGATAAACAAGAAAGACAGAAAGAAAGTCAGAAAGAAAGTCAGAAAGAAAGACAGAAAGAAAGTCAGAAAGAAAGAAATGATAAACAAGAAAGACAGAAAGAAAGTCAGAAGAGAAAGAAAGAAATGATAAACACAAAAGACAGAAAGAAAGTCAGAAAGAAAGAAATGATAACACGAAAGACAGAAAGACAGAAAGAAAGAAATGATAAACAAGAAAGACAGAAGGAAAGTCAGAAAGAAAGACAGAAAGAAAGACAGAAAGAAAGAAATGATAAACAAGAAAGACAGAAAGAAAGTCAGAAAGAAAGACAGAAAGAAAGACAGAAAGAAAGTCAGAAAGAAAGACAGAAAGAAAGTCAGAAAGAAAGACAGAAAGAAAGAAATGATAAACAAGAAAGACAGAAAGAAAGTCAGAAAGAAAGTCAGAAAGAAAGACAGAAAGAAAGTCAGAAAGAAAGAAATGATAAACAAGAAAGACAGAAAGAAAGTCAGAAAGAAAGACAGAAAGAAAGAAATTATAAACAAGAAAGACAGAAAGAAAGTCAGAAAGAAAGACAGAAAGAAAGAAATGATAAACAAGAAAGACAGAAGGAAAGTCAGAAAGAAAGACAGAAGAGAAAGAAATGATAAACAAGAAAGACAGAAAGAAAGACAGAAAGAAAGACAGAAGAGAAAGAAATGATAAACAAGAAAGACAGAAAGAAAGTCAGAAAGAAAGACAGAAGAGAAAGAAATGATAAACAAGAAAGACAGAAAGAAAGACAGAAAGAAAGACAGAAGAGAAAGAAAGAGATGATAAACACAAAAGACAGAAAGAAAGACAGAAAGAAAGACAGAAAGAAAGACAGAAAGAAAGAAATGATAAAAAAGAAAGACAGAAAGACAGAAAGAAAGAAATGATCAACAACAAAAAAAAGAAAGAGAGAAAGACAGAAAGAAAGGAATGATAAAAAAAAGAAAGAAAGAAAGGCAGACAGAAAGAAAGGAATGATAAAAAAAGAAAGAAAGAGAGAAAAAAAAGAAAAAAAAAAAAGAAAAGAAAGAAAGACATAAAGCAGTCCCCAGTCAAAGAACGTAGAAGAAGAAACAAAGTGTTGAAAACAAAGAGGCTATAATGTTGCTCATCCATCGAAAATCTCAGCCTCCGGGATGGAAACAGTCAATATACTTCTTGATGGAACTCTTTAACACCCACTACTCTCTTCTAGCCATTTTTTTTTGGTTATATATGTATTTTTTTATTTTTTATTATTATACCTTTTATCTCTTCAGTTTGTGTGTGTGTGTGTGTGTGTGTGTGTGTGTGTGTGTGTGTGTGTGTGTGTGTGTGTGTGTGTGTGTGTGTGAATGTGTGCGCGCGCACGCGTGTGTGTGTGTTTCAATTTTCGACTAAAAAAGAAAAAAAACCCAACAAAAACAACAACAACAACAACAAAAGAACAAAAAAACAACAAAAAACAACAACAAAAAAACAACAACTAAAAACAACAAGAACTAAAAAACAAAAACAAAACAACAACAACAACAACAACAAAAAAACAACAACCAAAAACAACCAGTAATGAATCCCGGAATGAAATGATATCCTCACACGTAGGAAACTGCGACTATTTCTTTTTTTTTTTTGATTAGAAATGCTGATGAATAACACCGCCGGAAGACAACAGAATAAATGGCCTTTTGGGGGGGGGTTGGGGGTGGGGGTGGGGGGGGGCTTGTGACGGGGCCGAAGGGTGGAGGTGTGGGGGATGAGTGTGTGTAAGAGGGGTGGGTGGGTAGGCAGTAGGGAGAGTGGGAGGGGGAGTAGGGGGGATGGTGAGATGTGGGGTGGTGGGTAGGGTGGCCGGGGGGGTGGCGTGGGGGGGGGGGGAGTGGCTGGTGGTAAGATAAATGGTGAGAGGGTCGATAGGGGTTGTTGAAATCTATGGGAGAGAGTCACGACGTTGAAACGTTCCTGTAAGACCCCCCCCCCCACCCCCCCCCCCCCCACTCGCCCCTCGCCCCCTCGCACACCCCACCCCCCTCCACCCCCGAACAACCCCCCCCCGCCTCGTCCCCTCATTCATCTCCCCCACCTCCCCCCCTCACTCCCAGCTCCCCCCCCTCCCTCCTTCCCCCACACCACACTCACCTCCTCCCTCCCCCCCTCCCCCCCGCCCCCCCCCGCCCCCCTCAAAAGAAAAACAAATATCAACACACACACACACACACACACACACACACACACACACACACACACAAAACCAACAACAACAACAACAAAAACCCACCAAGTATACCGCCCCTCATTAATATTTTGTTGGCAAATGATTATTACTGAGCGAATCGAAAAAAAGAACGAGAAGCAAAAAGACGTTCCAACTTCTAAAGATGAAGAAAACAGAGGTTCCATTTTATAAAGAAAGAAAAAAACAGACGTTTCAGTTTATAAAAAACAAAACAAAAAAAAACAACAACAACATACACACACACAAAAAGAAACAACAGCACCTTTTAAAATGCTGCAACGTCATCTTTTAATAGCTTATCTGCTTGAGAAATGAAAAATAAAAGACAGCTAGAGAGAGAGAGAGAGAGAGAGAGAGAGAGAGAGAGAGAGAGAGGATACATAATAAGAAAAAAAAATTGAGGAAGACAGCATTCGTTTCTGTTTTGTTTTTTTTCTTCCACAACGGCACATTCACTTTGCTTGAGAAAAACAAACCGTTAACTCACTTACTACGGCCAGTCCTCTCTTCTCCTCAACACAGACCCCTCGGATGTCCAGTAGGTGTCTGAATGACCCAACCTTTAGCTTCCGTCATCAGAATTGTGGTATTCTTTGTCAACATTCACGTCTTCAGTATAAGAGCCTTCCGCTTGCAATATTTTGATGATGGTAATTG
The DNA here is from genome assembly GCF_041734735.1 of Babylonia areolata. Classification (NCBI taxonomy): domain Eukaryota; kingdom Metazoa; phylum Mollusca; class Gastropoda; order Neogastropoda; family Buccinidae; genus Babylonia; species Babylonia areolata. The sequence goes on from NC_134901.1 coordinate 21,181,663, forward strand.
GGGTGAAACGCTGTTAACGTCGTCTCTTTCGCCGTTCGTATGGAGAGTGTTAAAATACCGTAACTTTGGAGAGAGAGAGAGAGAGGGAGAGAGAGAGAGGGAGAGAGAGAGAGATGAGTGTGCGTGTGTGTGCGTGTGTGTGTGTGTGTGTGTGCGCGCGCGCGCGCTTGTGTGTGTGTGTGTGCGCGCGCGCGGGCGCGCGTGTGTATGTATGTATGTGTGTGTGTGTGTGATATTATGCATTTGTCTGTGTGTGTGTGTGTGTGTGTGTGTGTGTGTGTGTGTGTCTGTCTGTGTCTGTCTGTGTCTGTGTATGTGGGGGTGTTATTATGTGTGTGTGTGTGTGTGTGTGTGTGTGTGTGTGTGTCTGTGAGCAAGTGTGTGTGTGTG
>NC_134901.1:21199552-21204552 GCF_041734735.1 Babylonia areolata
CTAAATTATGCAGACTGCATATGCTCAGCAACTGACTAGTCTCTGACACTGAATGCAGAAAATTGATGCTTCGTTCAAGCGAACATGCACCAGGAACGGCATGGAAAATACGTCAGAGAATTTAAGGACTGGGGGGGAAAAAAAAAGAAAAAAAGAAAAAAAAAGAAAAGAAAAAAAAGTGATTGAAAAACGACGACGACGACGGTGATGATAATGAGGATAATAATGATGAGAATGATGAGGATAAGGAGGAGGAGGAGGAGGAGGGTTACTATTATTACTATTATTATCAAGATTGTCAATTCATTATACTCATGTAGAACACACACACACTGATACACACACACACACACACACACACACACACACACACACACACACACACACACACACACACACACACACACACGAACAAACAAAACAAAACGACTGAAGAAAAATAAATTAAACAGTAAAACACTTCTTGGGTTAACTCTCTCCATACGAACGGCGAAAGAGACAACGTTAACAGCGTTTCACCCCAATTACCACCATCAAAATATTACAAGCGGAAGGCTCTTATACTGAAGAGGTGAATGTTGACAAAGAATACCACAATTCTGACGACGGAAGCTAAAGGTTGGGTCATTGAGACACCCACTGGACATCCGAGGGGTCTGTGTAGAGGAGAAAAGAGGACTGGCCGTACTGAGTGAGTTAAAAAGAAAAAAAGAAAACAAAAAAAGAGGAAAGAATGAGAAAGAAGTAAAAAAAAAAAAAAAAAAAAGGATAAAAGAACAAAAGAGAGAAAGAAATGAGTAAAGAAAGAAAGAAAGAGAGAATGAATGAATGAAAGAAAGAAAGAATGAATGAAAGAAACAAAGAATGAATGAATGAAAGAAAGAAAGAAAGAAAAAAGAAAGAAAGAATGAATTAATGAAAGAAAGAAAGAAAGAATGAATGAATGAAAGAAAGAAAGAATGAATGAAAGAAAGAAAGAATGAAAGAAAGAAAGAAAGAAAGAATGAATGAAAGAAAGAAAGAAAGAATGAAAGAAAGAAAGAAAAAGAAAGAAAGACAAAATGGAAGAAAGGACAGAGTCAATACACACAAAAGAAGTAGCACACGAGAATAACTATTGTCAGGATTCGATGCAACAGCTGAGAGAGCCTTATTATTATTATTATTATTATTACAACCATACAATTTTTTTTCCCTTTTCCCTTTCTTTCTTTCATTCTTTCTTTTCTGTCCACCTGAGTGATATGGGCCATGTGCTGAAAGTGACAACCCCCCCGCCCCCCCTCCCCCACACCACACACACCCCCTACACTCAGCCTACCCCCCCTCCCCTCGCCCCCTGCCCCCCGCATCGCACCCCCCCCCCCTCCTCGCTCCCCCCCCCCTGCCCCCTCCTCCTCCCACCTCGATTCGCTTCTGCATCATATTATATGCTGCATGTCTATCATAATTATGGGTCATGGAGTCTTCTTCTTCTTCTGCGTTCACTCGTATGCACACGAGTGGGCTTCTACGTGTATAACCGTTTTTACCCCGCCATGTAGGCAGCCATACTCCGTTTTCGGGGGTGTGCATGTTCTTGTTTCCATAACCCACCGAACGCTGACATGGATTACAGGATCTTTAACGTGCGTATTTGATCTTCTGCTTGCATATACACACGAAGGGGGTTCAGGCACTAGCAGGTCTGCACATATGTTGACCTGGGAGATCGTAAAAATCTCCACCCTTTACCCACCAGGCGCCGTCACCGTGATTCGAACCCGGGACCCTCAGATTGACAGTCCAACGCTTTAACCACTCGGCTATTGCGCCCGTATGGGTCATGGAGTGATTTGGGTCTTTTGCTTTATTAAACTGGCCCCTTTCTCTCTCAATCTGTTTTCATCAATATCATTACTAATGAAGCGTTCTGAAGTGATCTTTTGTCCGCACACACACACACACACACACACACACACACACACACACACACACACACACAGTGCGCTCGGAGCTGTGCTCAAAAGAACACACACTCAGAAAAATATCCACACCTCCAGCAAATAGCTGGGCGCTCAAGCTACCAACACACGCAGCATGTAGCGGTGCCAATGATACCCACATAAGCAGCATACAGCTGTGTTCAAGATACCTGCACTCGAAGCATATAGTTGTGCTCCAGATACCCACACTCGCAGCACATAGCGGTGCTCAAGATACCCACACTCGCAGCATACAACGGTGCTCAGGATACCCACATTTTGCAGCACATAGCGGTGTCAGTGTTACACATATACGCAGCATATAGTGGAGCTCATGTTACCCACACTCGCAGCATAAAGCGGTGCTCATGATACCCACACTCTCAGCATACAGCAATGCCTATGATACCCCGCAGCTTACAACGGTGCTCATGATACCCACACTCGCAGCATATAGCGGTGTCAGTGATACCCATCTACGCAGCATACAGCGGTGCACATGATACCCACACTCGCAGCATATACTGGTGCTCAAGATACCCGTACACGCAGCGCACAAGTGTGGGTATCTTCAGTACTGAGCTCTTTCAGTATTTGGGGACGATTTGCACGTGCATACGAACCTGACATGTGTGTCACAAGGTTATAACATTTTCAGTACACTACACACACACACTCTCTCTCTCTCTCTCTGTGGGGAAGAACAGCGTAGGGTGGGAAGAGGTACATACTGTGAATGAACGGGTATCCTAACAACACAGCAGCAAATACACACCCGCAATGCAGTGGGGGCCAGAGTGGGTGGGTGGGGCTGGGGGCTGGGGGCTGGGGGGTGAGTGATTCTGGTCCTTTGCCCAAACTCACTCCCCCCCCCCTCCTCCGCCCCCAGCCCACCCCCTTCAAACATATAACTTAGCCAGGGCAGTGTCCTTAGCCTATGGGTTTTTTTTTTCGACATTTCAATTGCTTACTTTTTTTTTCATTATTTGTAGATTTATTTACTTGTTTATTCTAATTTATTTATTCTTTTTTTCCCCCAAAGGCCTGACTAAGCTCATTGGGTAAGGCTGCTGGTCAGGTATCTGCTTAGCAGATGTGGTGTAGGCTATAATGGATTTATCTGAACTTCAGAACAAGTAACACGATAATTTACAGATTTATACAGACAGCTCACTCCCATACAATCGACAAGCAAGTTCAGATTTTGGCCATACAGAACTAAAAAAACTATATTGGTAAGTGTCGATCAATATTCACAAATTAACTCATTGCTGTTCTTTTGGTTCTAACGTATATTCTTCATCTTCCGGTTTGCCTTTTACAAGTCTTATTTTGCGTTGATTCAAAATCTGTATTGTTTGCTTGAAACTCATCAGATTGTAAGAACAAGTCTATGAGTTTGACAGAAATCAGTCACACTGCGCATCTTTTGAGTTTGAAATGAACACATAATTATTACTTTTTGTTGGGTTCCTTCGCACCTTGTTTTTTTTCCATATTAAATGGGCTGACAGGACTGCAGAAAATAGTGAAAAACACGAAAATAAGGGAACTACAGAAATGTAAGTAATTATGAAATTTATGTACCTCTATCTATACAAAAGGGTTACCGGTCACTAGAGCAAGCATCGTGGAGCAAAGGCAGGGAAATGTCAGCAAAATGGCAAGGTTTTAACTCTTTCCATACGAACGGCGAAAGAGACGACGTTAACAGCGTTTCACCCCAATTACCATCATCAAAATATTGCAAGCGGAAGGCTCTTATACTTGAAGAGGTGAATGTTGACAAAGAATACCACAATTCTGACGACGGAAGCTAAAGGTTGGGTCATTCAGACACCCACTGGACATCCGAGGGGTCTGTGTAGAGGAGAAGAGAGGACTGGCCGTACTGAGTGAGTTAAGGGATGATATTTGTATTTCTTTTTATCACAACAGATTTCTCTGTGTGAAATTCGGGCTGCTCTCCCCAGGGAGAGCGCGTCGCTACACTACAGCACCACCCATTTTTTGTGTTTTTTTTCTGCGTGCACTTTTATTTGTTTTTCCTGTTGAAGTGGATTATTCTACCGAATTTTGCCAGGAACAACCCTTTTGTTGCTGTGGGTTCTTTTATGTGCGCTAAGTGGATGTTGTACACGGGACCTCGGTTTATCGTCTCATCCGAATGACTAGCGTCCAGACCACCACTCAAGGTCTAGTGGAGCGGGGTGGGGGGTGGGGGGGGGGAGAGAAAACATCGGCGGCTGAATCGTGATTCGAACCAGCGCGCTCAGATTCTCTCGCTTCCTATGCGGACGCGTTACCTCTAGGCCATTTACAAACTGGAAACTTTCCAGCAATTAACTACGCACAGAAGTATAATCAGGTCAGGTCAGAATCATGCATAATTCAGGACAAAGCTGAACGCTTTTGTGACTAAGTTTAGCAAAGATACGAAAGGCACAGTGTGGAGAACTATCTCTTGCAAATACGTAGTACTTGAATGTCTGAGTCTGAAACCTTTTTTTTTTCTTTTACTAGACTTTTCGAAAGGTTCACTTGAATATAAATCATACATATATATTTTTTTGGACAATTTCAAGATGTTATCTGCTATTGCAGGTCTGATGCACAGTCCAGTTGGACATTTGCTATAGTTGTCATTGTCTTTTTTTTATGTTAGCTTTTCCTACCATTTTGCTTATGTTTCTTTCTTTCCTTTTTTTCCCCAACGTTCACACACACACACACACGCACGCACATACTTCTCTCCCTCTCCCACGCCCCCACTCCAGCCCTACACACAGAGACACAGACACACACACACACACACACACACGCACGCACATACTTCTCTCCCACGCCCCCACTCCAGCCCCCACCCCGTTTTTTCCGTCTAATAATTTATCACTTAAAGTGGAAAGACGTTAAATGGAAGACTACTACTACTACACACACACACACACATACACACGTACTACTACTATTACTGCGACAACTACTACAACTACTACTACTACTACAACTTCTACTACTACCACTACACAAACTCAC
>NC_134901.1:21207052-21212052 GCF_041734735.1 Babylonia areolata
GAGACAGAGACAGAGAGACAGAGATAGAGAGACAGAGAGACAGAGAGATGATGAGAGAGAGAGGATGAGAAAGAGTGACAGACAGAGAGATAGAGAGAGAGAGAGATACAGAGAGAGAGAGAGAGAGTGTGAGAGGATGAGAGAGAGAGAGGATGAGAGAGAGATACAGAGAGAGAGAGAGAGAGAGAGAGAGAGAGAGAGAGAGAGACAGAGAAAGAGAGAGATACAGAGAGAGGGAGACAGACAGAGAGAGAGAATGAGAGAGACAAAGAGAGAGAGGTAGAGAGAGTGATAGAGACAGATACAGAGAGAGAGAGAGAAAGAGATACAGAGAGAGAGAGAGATACACAGAGAGACAGAAAGAAATAGACAGAAACAGAGACAGAGAGAGAGACAGAGAGACAGAGAGAATGGTTGTGATAATAACGATGATGACGCTGTTGATGATACTGTTGTCGTAGCTGCTGCTGCTGCTGCTGTTGTGCATGTTAACGACGACGACGACGACGACTACTACTACGACGACGATGAAGACAGTTTCAGTTTCAGTTTCAGTAGCTCAAGGAGGCGTCACTGCCTGCGTTCGGACAAATCCATATACGCTACACCACATCTGCCAAGCAGATGCCTGACCAGCAGCGTAACCCAACGCGCTTAGTCAGGCCTTGAGAAAAAAAAAAAAAGAAAAGAAAAAAAAGGTGAATAAATAATAGATAAGCGTACATAAATAAATAAATAATAATTAGAATATAAAAAAAAGAAAAAAAAGGTAGTAGTAGTAGTAGTAGTAGTAGTAGTAGTAGTAGTAGTAGTAGTAATAATAATAATAATAATAATAATAATAATAATAATAATAATAATAATAAATAAATAAATAAGACAACAATGATGACAAATAAGCAAATAAATGTAAAACATGAAGACACACATTCACACATACACCCACACATGCATAACAGATATGCACCAAACATGCCGTTTCACAGATATAAAAAAGCACAGTCAAATACACATAAACGTACATGAACCCCAACACACACACACACAGTTCTTGACCACTGGACTCATATTCTGGATGCACATAATGATAGCCATATCAAAAAGGTCTATATGTCGATGATGAACCAACCAGACACAATTGAAAATCCATGGATACAATTTGTAAAGAATATTCTTCACAATGTAGGATTAGGTCATGTTTGGAACAATCAGTCGACATTTAGTAACAGCAGGCTTAAATTTACATTACGCCAACAACTAAGAAATAGATATGTACAATTCTGGAAACAGACAAAAACTGAATACAGTAGATTAGATTTCTACAACAAAATTAAAAGAAACGATTATCAAATTGAGAATTATCTAACTGATAAAATCGATCCTGCTCACAAACAAGCTCTTTGTCAACTCAGAATAAGCGCACATTATTTAAACATCGAACGAGGAAGATATGCAAACATTCCCAGAGAAGAGAGGTTATGTGCTATATGTGAAGTTGTTGAAGATGAATTGCATTTCTTAGATTCGTGTATCTTATTTCATAATTTGCGAAGCCATCTAATCACTACTATACAGCAGTATGATCATCAATCAAATGTGATCTCTAGAAACATACAAAACAATATACTAAAACCAAGTGATTTATTCACCTGCGATGACTGTCAAAAAACACTTGCCAACTATGTATTTCAGTGCATGCGTATTAGATGACCGTTTATTTCTTTGTTCCCTTTGTTCTTTGTTGTGTCTATTAATCCTTCGGGATTTTATGACAATAAATGAAGTCAAGTCAAGTCAAGTCAAGTCAAGTCACACACACACACACACACACACACGCCACACACATGACCCTGCACCTCCTCTACCCTTGATGAAGACAACAAAAAGCAAACAACAGCCGAAGCTCCGTAAAGCCAACAACAACATCCTCCTATATAAATAAACTTCTTCTTCTTCTTCTTCTCCTTCTTCTTCTTCTTCTTCTTCAAATCACAGCAAAAAAACACTTCCTGTTAAGAAGGGGAAAAAAAAAATCAATTTCCGAGCATTCCGACAGGGTGTGGCTGATACTGTTTTTTATAATGCACTGTATTGTATTACTTCTTGATACAACATACACGGGTTCATAAAACTTTAAGAACCACTTATGGAACTTGCATATTTTTTTTTTTTCTTCTCGGTGGCTGAGTTTTCGGTAAACGGTGATAATAATTATAAACAGGCAGTCCAGAGCATCACTATCTGTATTGTCAGTTTCAGTTTCAGTTTCAGTAGCTCAAGGAGGCGTCACTGCCTGCGTTCGGACAAATCCATATACAGCTACACCACATCTGCCAAGAAGAAGATGCCTGACCAGCAGCGTAACCCAACGCGCTTAGTCAGGCCTTGAGAAAAAAAAAAAGAAAAGAAAAAAAGATAGATAAGCGTACATACATAAATAAATAAATAATAATTATGATATAAAAAAAGAAGATAGTAGTAGTAGTAGTAATAATAATAATAATAAATAAATAATTAAATAAATAAGACAACAATGATGATAAATAAGCAAATAAATATAAAACATGAAGACACACATTCACACATACACCCACACATGCATAACAGATATGCCCCCCCCAAAAAAAAAACAACAACGCAGTTTCACATATATTGTCATACATTCTTTATTCCATTTCAGCAGCATGTGACAAGCGATGTATACTTATGGCCATGGGGAAAGATAGATGAAGGGCACTTCATTCTACAAAGTGTTCGAAAAGTCTGGAATCCTGGTGATTCCTTGCATTTCATTCTCCCCTTTTTCTAAGGTAGATGAAGATGTCTCTTCTTCTTCTTCGTTCGTAGGCTGCAACTCCCACGTTTCACTCGTATGCACACGAGTGGGCTTTTACGTGTATGACCGTTTTTACCCCGCCATGTAGGCAGCCATACTCCGTTTTCGGGGGTGTGCATGCTGGGTCTGTTCTTGTTTCCATAACCCACCGAACGCTGACTTGGATTACGGGATCTTTAACGTGCGTATTTGATCTTCTGCTTGCATATACACACGAAGGGGGTTCAGGCACTAGCAGGTCTGCACATGTACATATGTTGACCTGAGAGATCGTTAAAAAATCTCCACTCTTCACCCACCAGGCGCCGTCATCGTGATTCGAACCCGGGACCCTCAGATTAAAAGTCCAACGCTTTAACCACTTGGCTATTGCGCCCGTCGAAGATGTCTCTGACTACGGAGGAATGCATCGAAGTCTTAGAGGAAAGGCAATGTCGACTGGACTTGTTTGGAAAAAAAAAAAAAAAAAAAGGGGGGGGGGGGGGGGGGAGTGGGGGCGTGGAGGTGGGTGGGTGGGGGGTTGGGGGTTGGGGCGGGGTTCATTTTGAACATAATATCATATCAAAATGATAATAACAAACATTTTATTCTTACTTTGATTCAAGACATTTTAGACGCCTTTGTACATCTGTGTTCTTAGCATCAACATCTTTTTTTTTTCTTCGTTTGTTTTGAGGCTTTTTTTGTGTGTGTGTGTGTGTGTGTGTGTGTGTGTGTGTGTGTGTGTGTGTGTGTGTGTGTGTGTGTGTGTGTGTGTGTGTGTGTGTGTGTGTGTGTGTGTGTGTGTGTGTGTGTCCGACTGACGTGTTATTATTGTCATTGTGAAGTCCTTTTAGAAGTGGAAAAGCGATCTATCTATCTGTCTCTCTCTATCTATCTATCTCTCTCTATATATATATCTATATCTTCTTCTTCTCATCATTATCATCATCATCATCACTATGAGCTCATGCAGGTTCAGGTGTGAATATTCTATTGCTTTCTGACGCTGATTTATTTTCCCCCACCATTATAAACTTATAAACCGTGATAAGAAGATCGTTGCGAAAAAAAAAAAAAAAAAAAATCCGCTGCTGTAAAGGATAAACTGTTTAGGAACGCGAGACTTGGCATTCGTGCTGCTACTGCTATAGCAAGTGACGAACATCATTACGGGTGCTTGTCGATACAGCTTACGTGTGTCATAAGCGCAACGCAACGTGTCATCATCAGCGCTACGTACATGGCCATGTGTCATCAGCGCTACATGTCAACAACGCTAAGTACCACTGTCACCACAGTTCATTAAGCGTTATGTGTCAACAACGCTAATAATAATAATAATAATAATGGTATTTATATAGCGCTAATCTTCTGCAGAGACAAATCAAAGCGCTGTCGTACCAGTCTCACACGCATGCATAACTCTAAAACTGGAGAAACTGAAGACAAGGAAGAGGCAGGGAAGGGAGGCTATTTTGGGAAGAGGTGGGCTTTAAGGCCAGACTTGAAAGAGCTGAGTGCGGAGACCTGATGAAGCGAAAGAGGAAGTTCATTCCAACTGCAAGGTCCAGGGACAGAGAAAGAACGGCGGCCAACTGTCGAGTGTTTGAATCTGGGAATGCGTAAACAGAATGGATCCGACGCCGATCGTAGTGAGCGAGATGGAGTGTAGAGGTGAAGGCAGCCACAGAGATAGGAAGGGGCAGATTTGTGAATACGTTTATAACATAGATTGCTGATCTTGTACTTTATTCTGTGTGAGACAGGGAGCCAGTAGGGATGTTACAAAAGAGGTGTGATGTGCTGAGGGGCAGATTTTGTGAATACATTTATAACATAGAGTGCTGATCTTGTACTTTATTCTGTGTGAGACAGGGAGCCAGTGGAGAAAAAAAAAAAAAAAAAAGAGAGTGATGTGCTCAGATCAACGCCATCGCTTCATTATCAATACGTTTATCATCAGAGTCACGAACCGAGACAACGCTACGTGTCATTGTCACTACGTTCAACAGCACTACGCTGCGACAAGAAAAAAAGAAGAAAAACAAAACAAAACACCCAAAACCAGTACTGCCATCGACATGTTGCGCTGTTGTAGGAAGTGGTAACGAAACGTAGCGCTGTCGGTATTGTATTGTATTGTATTGTATTGTATTTCTCTTTTTGTCACAACAGATTTCTC
>NC_134901.1:21219552-21229552 GCF_041734735.1 Babylonia areolata
GAGAGACAGAGACAGAGACAGGGACAGAGAGGCAGAGAGACAGAGAGAAACAGAGAGAGAGAGAGAGAGAGAGAGAGAGAGAGAGAGAGAGAGAGAGAGCAACAGACAGACAGAGGCAGAGACAGATACTAAGATCTTGACACAGATTCGGAGATACAGATACATTCGGAGAGACAGAGACAGACAGACAGAGAGAAAGAGAGAGGGGGGAGGGAGAGAAACAGACAGACAAACAAACAGACAGACAAACAGACAGACAGAGAGACAGACAGAGACAGGGGTAGATAAAGACTGACAGAGAGAGAGAGACAGAGAGTGAGCGAGTAGTGAAGAGAGATGGAGTCAAAGACAGGGACAAACAGAAAGAGAGAGCGACACAGATAGAGAGACAGAGAGGAGATAAAGATACATTCGGAGAGACAGAGACAGACACAGAGAGAGAGAGAGACAGAGATTTGGAGATACAGATACATTCGGAGAGACAGAGACAGACAGAGAGACAGAGACAGACAGACAGAGATAGATACAGATACATTCGGAAAGACAGAGACAGACAGAGAGAGAGAGAGACAGAGAGTGAGCGAGTAGTGAAGAGAGATGGAGTAAAAGACAGGGACAAACAGAAAGAGAGAGCGACACAGATAGAGAGACAGAGAGGAGATAAAAATACATTCGGAGAGACAGAGACAGACAGAGAGAGAGAGAGAGAGAGAGAGAGAGAGACAGAGACAGAGAGAGACAGAGATTCGGAGATACAGATACATTCGGAGAGACAGAGACAGACAGAGAGAGAGACAGAGACAGACAGAGACAGAGACAGACAGACAGAGAGAGAGACACCCCTTCTTCTTGCAACACACGTGCTAACTCACATTCACGGACACACACACACACACACACACACACACACACACACACACACACAACCACCTTCCTCTATGTCACACCGGTTTAGACATGCTCTCTCAAGCACATCCAATCTTTCTAGCACATGGCCTAATTACAGCCTTCATCTTCAGACTTGATTCGTAAAAGCATGGGATGGGTGAGGGAGACTGAGGAAAGAATAAAAGTATGACAATGGGAAGGGGATGTAGTTTGAGTGTGCACCAGAGAGAGAGAGAGAGAGAGAGAGAGAGAGAGAGAGAGAGAGAGAGAGAGAGAGAGAGAGAGGGGGGGGGGGGGGGGGAGGGAGGGAGGGAGGTAGGGGCGAGCGGCAGTTTAAGAGTAAATGGGAAGGGGAAGTAATAAGAGTGTGCATCACAGAGAGAGAGAGAGAGAGAGAGAGAGAGAGAGAGAGAGAGAGAGAGCAGGGGACGAAAGAGAGAGAGAGAGAGACAAAGACAGAGGGACACAGAGAAAGACACAGAGAGAGAGACAGAATCAGAGAGAGAGAGAAAGAGAGAAACAGAGACAGAGAGAGAGAAAGAGAAAGAGAGAAACAGAGACAGAGAGAGAGAGAGATAAGGGGAAGAAAGAGAGAGAGAGAGAGAGAGAGAGAGAGAGAGAGAGAGAGAGAGAGAAAGACAGAGAGACGCAGAGAGAGACAGAGAGAGACAGAGACAGAGAGATAGAGAGAGAGAGAGAGAAACAGAGAAACAGAGACAGAGAGAGATAAGGGGAAGAGAGAGAGAGAGAGAGAGAGAGAGAGAGAGAGAGAGAGAGAGAGAGAGAGAGAGAGAAAGACAGAGAGACGCAGAGAGAGAGAGAGAGAGAGAGAGAGAGCGACAGAGACAGAGACACAGAGAGAGAGAGAGATAGAGAGAGAGAGAGTTTTCTGACAAGGTCTTTGGCCAAAATGGAGAAGGGGGATAATTATGAAAGATAAAAATCAATTTACAACAAAAGCTGGCAAGGACAACAAGACCATTATGTCAATTACGATGATGATGCTGTTTTTTGTGTGTGCTTAATGCATAAAGTTTACAAGTTTGTTTTGCGATGCTTTATTTTTTGCCCTTTTTCTCTCCTGTGTGTCCTGTTTATTGGAGAGGGGGTGGGGGGTGGGGGGGGGGGGGACTAGATGTGCTCTAAGAAATCGTTAAGGGTTTCCAACCAATTTACTGTCATTTGTTTGCCATATTAGATATGAAAGGTTTGCAATTATTCACAGTGCAGCGAAGAAAATAGTCTCTGCAAAATAAGCAATTTGATCACTTTATGATTATACGGTAGAAAAAAAAAAATGTGTAGAATGCAGAAGGTAAATAATGATGATGATGATGAAGATGGTGGTGGTGATGATGATGATGATGACGATGATGATGATGATGATGATGATGGTGATGAAAGACATAAGACAGAAAGAGAAACAAATTAATTACAGAGCTTGGGGAAGCTGAGCAGAGCTTATCAACCACTCTCAACAAAACACGAAGAAAAAAAAAAAAAAATCTCTACCCAACAGTCAGGCATCCCAGCTCTGCAGTTTTCAGTATCAGTTTCAATTTCTCAAGGAGGCGTCACTGCGTTCGGACAAATCCATTTACGCAACACCACATCTGCTAGACAGGTGCTTGACCAGCAGCGTAACCCAACGCGCTTAGTCAGGCCTTGGGTGCATGCATATATATATATTTGTGTACCTACCAGAATGAATTTCTAGAATCTTCTGAATTTTGCCAGAGGACAACACTCTCGTTGCCATGGGTTCTTTTTCAGTGCGCCAAATGCGTGCTGCACCCGGGACCTACCTCGGTTTATTGTCTCATCTGAAAGACTAGAGCTGCAATGACATTTAAAACAAGAGAGGCAAGGCCTTGAAGACTCACTTGTGATACACTTAAAAAAAAAAAAAAAAAAAAAAAAAAAAAAAAAAAATCCAAGCTTTTTATGTATTGAGTATAATTTCAAAATGTAATGGTTAAGATGAGAAAGATCAGTTTAAAGCAAATTAAGTCCCCTACCATTAATTACAGAGTGATTTCCCTTTTCTACTATCTGCACCAAAACGTTTGCAAAATAAATAAAACTTCCATGCTTAGCAAAAGAAGTTCCTGTTTGTACAAAAAATGGTTATAATGACTGCTCTTGTTGTTGGGTCAGAATATCAGATCAAAGTGCCAAGTTTAGAGAATACAAAAAATATAAATATAACAGTAAATGCAGTTTGCATATAATTAGGCTTCTAAATTTATTTTTTTGTGCCCATCCCAGAGGTGCAATATTGTTTTAAACACGATGACTGGAAAGAACTGATTTTTTCCTATTTTTATGCCTACTTTGGTGTCAACTGACAAAGTATTTGCAGAGAAAATGTCAATGTTAAAGTTTACCACACACACACACACACACACACACACACACACACACACACACACACACAACCGAACACCGGGTTAAAACATAGACTCACTTTGTTTACACAAGTGAGTCAAAAATCATCTGCAGTCACATCAACATTTCTTCTGTTTGTTTGTTTTTTTAATCTTTTTAAATTTTTTTAATGTAAACCACTTTCCAGTAAAGTGCCCGTCCATCATCACTGAGTCAGGTTATGCAATGACACCAAAAAGGCCCTGAGGACGACCCATTCAAATAGAAAAGAAGAAGAAGAAGAAGAAGAAGAAGAAAAAGCTGGCCACGAAATTGCTGGTACCACCAGTCAAAGTCTTCAGCCTTAGGCCGTCTGACGACAAAGTAGTGTGAGGGACGGTGGGGGAGTGGGTAGGTGGGTGGGTGGGTGGGGGGGACGTGGGGGAGGGGAGGGAAGAAGTGGTGGTGGTGAGGGTCTGGGGGTCGGAGGGGGTGGGGGTGGGGGTGGGGGGTGGGGGGGTGGCACTGTGATCACATGAAAGAAATTCGTGTCAGTGGATACCCTGCTGTAAGTGGTGACAGTCGCGTCCCTCCCGGCCACGAAGCAACTTTTAGTACGGGGTGTGTCTATCGATCATGTAAGAGTCAGGTAATTGAGCAACGAAATGATGATAAGGCCCTTGGGGAGAGGAGGGGTGGGGGTGGGGGGGGGGGGGGGTGGAGGGGGAGGGGGCACCTTCAACTGAATAGCTGGCTATGAAATTGCTGTCATGGGGGGACTACTCTATACCTCCCCATCTTCAGAATTCTCAAATTGCTTCAATTTAAAAGGCAGTGGCTGAGGAGGTCAAGTAAAAAGAAAAAAAAAAGAGGGAAGTGAAGGAGAAAGAGGGATAGTGACAGAGAGAGAGAGAGAGAGAGAGAGAGGGGAGAGAGAGAGAAATAGACAGAGAGAGAGAGAAAGAGGGGGAGAGAGAGAAATATATAGAGAGAGAATGAGAATGAGGGAGAGAGAGAGCGGGGGATGGAGACTGAGACATTGAGACAGAGGAACAGAGGAAGAGTGAGAGAGGAAGAGTGAGAGAGAGAGACAGAGACAGAGAGACAGAGACAAGAGACAGAGATAATGAGGGAGAGAATGGAGGAGAGAGAGGGGTAATGGAGACCAAGACATAGGGACAATGTTAAAGAAACAGAGGAAGAGAGAGAGAGAAGGAGAGAGAGAGAGAGAGAGAGAGAGAGAGAGAGAGAGAGAGAAAACAGAGAAACAGAGAAACAGAGAAACAGAGAGAAATACATATAAATAACAGTCATACAAATATATGCCTTCAAAGACATAGAAAGAAAGAAAGTTAGGAAAGAAAATGGATTTTGAAAAATACAGATCTTTAGAAGAAGTTTTAAAAATGATTTTAAATGCTCTCCACAAAAACCAAATCTCCATTCAGTCAGACGCCCCAGTGCTGCAGGATAAGACCACGCCACTTCAGTAGCAAATTGCGATGGCATTAGAAAAAAAAAAAAAAAAAATCAACTGAGACAACCACCACGTACCTCCTGGCTACGAACCTCTTTTTTTTTTTTGTTAGGTGTCTGTCGATCATGGAGTCAGGTTATTGAGTGACGAAGACAGGACCTACAGGAGGTGGACACCATCATGTAACTGAATAGTTGGCCATGAACAATTGCTAGACACGGTGAAAAAAAATTGCAGCTTTTATCTTCAGACTATGATAATTGCTGCATAAAAGCAAGGGGGTTTGGGGTTGGCAGGGGGGGTGTTGAACCGAGGGAAGGGGGTAGGAAGAGGCAGATGGAGAGAGAGAGAGAGAGAGAGAGAGAGAGAGAGAGAGAGAGACAGAGACAGAGACAGAGACAGAGACAGAGAGACATAGAGACAGAGAGAGAGCGGAGAGAGGAAGAGAGACATAAACAGAGAGAGAGGAAGCATGAGCGTGGGAGATAAGGAAAGAGAGTGAAGGAAAGAGCAAAGAAAATGTATATAGAAAGAGGTGAAGGAGCGTGCGTACAATAAGAGAGAAAGAAAGACAGAGAAAAAGAGGGAGAAAGATAGACAGACAGATAGACAGAGAGAGAGAGAGAGTGAGAGAGAGAGAGAGAGAGAGAGAAAGAGACAGACAGAGACAGAGAGAGAAACACAGAGAAATACATAAGAATAACCGACATACATATACCTTCAAAGACACAGGAAGAAAGAAAAGAAAAAAACCGAAAGTTAAGAAAGAAAATGAATTTTGAAAAATACAGATCTTTGGTAGAGGTTTTGTAAATGCTCTCCACAAAAAACAACAACATGAAACCAAATCTCCATTCAGTCAGACGCCCCAGTGCTGCAGGATAAGACCATGCCACTTCAGTAGCAAATTGCGATGGCATTAAAAAAAAAAAAAAAAAAAAAAAAATCAGCTGAGACAACCACCACGTACCTCCTGGATACGAACCCCCTTTTTTTGTTAGGTGTCTCTTGATCATGGAGTCAGGTTATTGAGTGACGAATACAGGACCTACAGGAGGTGGACACCATCATGTAACTGAATAGTTGGCCATGAACAATTGCTAGACGGTGAAAAAAAATAGCAGCTTTTATCTATAGACTATGATAATTGTTGCATAAAAGCAGGGGGGTTGGGGGTTGGTGGTGAGTGTTGAACCAAGGGAAGGGGGTAGGAAGAGACAGATGGAGAGAGAGAGAGAGAGAGAGAGAGAGAGAGACAGAGAGACAGAGAGAGACAGAGAGAGACAGAGAGACAGAGACAAAGACAGAGAGAGACAGAGAGAGAGAGAGGAGAGAGGAAGAGAGACACAGAGACAGACAGAAACAGAGAGAGAGAGAGGAGAGAGGAAGAGAGACACAGAGACAGACAGAAACAGAGAGAGAGAGAGGAGAGAGGAAGAGAGACACAGAGACAGACAGAAACAGAGAGAGAGAGAGGAGAGAGGAAGAGAGACACAGAGAGAGACAGAAACAGAGAGAGAGAGAGGAAGCATGAGCGTGGGAGATAAAGAAAGAGAGAGAAGGAAAAAACAAAGAAAAGGTATATAGAAAGAGGTGAAGGAGTGTGCGTACAATAAGAGAGAAAGAAAAAATAGAGAAAAAGAGGAAGAAAAAAGACAGACAGATATACAGACAGACAGACAGACAGAGAGAGAGAGACAGAGAGAGAGAGAGACAGACAGACAGAGTTAGAGATAGAGACAGAGAGAGGAGACAGGTGGATGTTGATGTGTCATCAACGAGGTCTTTTTACCTGAGAAAGGGGGTAACAAACAATTTACCACACCACAGTGTTTTGAATGATGCATAATATAACTAATAATACTATCATTATTGTATGTCTGTATGTCTGAAACAATGTCAAACTCGAATAAGAATGTTTATAAAAAACAAACAAACAAAAAACAAGAAGAAAAAAAACAAAACAAAACAAAACACATACACACCTCAATAAAAAACAAAAAACAAAACAAAACAAAAAACCACAACCAAAACCCATTCACCGTGCTAACAGCAAGGACAACACACAGAGAGAGAGAGAGAGAGAGAGAGAGAGAGAGAGAGCAAGGAGGTCAGGGGGTTGGGGGAGGGGGAGGGGGAGGGGGGAGGGGGGCAGGTTTGTTATTGACAAGGTCTTTGGCCTAATGGAGAGAGGGGAAATGAAGGATAAAAATGATATATGTCGCACGCAAACAGCAAGGCCAACCAGGTATTAAATCAGTTTAGACGATGCGGGCAAGGAGGTTTTTTTTGGGCCCAATGCTTTAAAGTTATAACGCTGTTTTTTTGTTCTGTTTTCTCCTTGCCCTTTCTTTCTTTCTTTCGTTCTTTCTTTCTTTCTGTTTTGTTTGCTGTTTTTGTTTCTTTGTTTGTTACTAGATTCTGTGTCCTTTCATAGGATTAGACTTGCTCTAAGAAACCGTTTGGAGAATACATCGAACGCATCCTAACTTATGCTTGCCATCTTGATAGGTAACGATCGAAGATTTTGATTTTGACAGTAAGTAATGCAACGAAATGGTTCCTTACGAGGACACGATTGATTAATCTATCTACTGCCCTAACAAGATGAAGCAATGGCATTAACTATAATGTAAAAAAAAAGGATAATGCACTTTAGAAATAATGTGAGTAAAAGGACAGAAATGGACGGAATAAGAACAAATAAAACAGAAGAAAGAATGAGTTAAAACAGGCAGAAAGAATGAAGGAACACAAGGGGTTAAAAACCAACCAACCAACCAAACCAAACCAAACAAACAAAAACAAAACAAAACAAAAACAACAACAACAACAACAAAAAAAAACAACAACAAAAAACAACAACACAAAACACCCCAAACAAACTGAAAAACGAAATAAAAGAAAGAAAAGACATTTGAATCAGCAGACGTAGAGGCGTGTCAGACAGACAGACAGACAGACACACTGACAGAGGAGTGGTGATGATGTATTACCACCAAACATGTTTATGACATAACTATGAAAAAAAGGGGATAAAAATTAATCTACCATGCTAACAGCAAGGGCCACATAGGAAGAAAGAGAGAGGAGAGAGAGAGAGAGAGAGAGAGAGAGAGAGAGAGAGAGAGACAGAGACAGAGACAGAGACAGAGAGACAGAGAGAGACAGAGACAGAGACAGAGAGAGTGAGAAAGAGAGAGAGAAAGAGAGAGAGAGAACAGACATCGGTTCTAATTTTTTTTTCAGGGAATAAAGATATAAGCCTATAATGGTTTATTTGCAACATACTCTTACGCGAGATGCAGAAAGAAAGAAAGAAAAAAAGAAAGAAAGAAAGAATGTTGGGAAGAGGGAACCAGGGAGAGTGAGAAGAGGAGAGAGAGAGAGAGAGAGAGGGGGGGGGGAAGAGGTTGTGGAATGGCAGGGAATAAAGATATAAGCCCATAATGACTTATTTCCAACATACTCTCACGCGAGATGCAGAAAGAAAGAAAGAAAGAAAGAAGAAAGAAAGAAAGAAAGAAACTTGGGAAGAGGGAAACAGGGAGAGTGAGAAGAGGAAAAAAAAAAAAAAAGAGAGAGAGAGAGAGAGAGAGAGAGAGAGAGAGAGAGAGGGGGGAGAGAGAGGTTGTGGAATGGCAGGGAATAAAGATATAAGCCCATAATGACTTATTTCCAACATACTCTCACGCGAGATGCAGAAAGAAAGAAAGAAAGAAAGAAAGAAAGAAAGAAACTTGGGAAGAGGGAAACAGGGAGAGTGAGAAGAGGAAAGAGAGAGAGAGAGAGAGAGAGAGAGAGAGAGAGAGAGAGAGAGAGAGAGAGAGAGAGAGAGAGAGAGAGAGAGAGACGGGAGAGAGGTTGTGGAATGGCAGGGTTCTTACTCTCAAGGTTTTGGGCCTAATGGAAAAGGGGAAATGAAGGATGAAAAAAATGATATATCACGCAACCATGCAACTGCAATGGGGGGCGAGGGGAGTGGGTGGGTGGGGGGGGGGGGGGGGGCTGGGGAGGGGGCAGCAAGGGAGGAGGAGGTGGAGGGGTGGGGGGTTATAGAAATACACAGAGAAAACGGAATGCAACAGAGAAAGAAAAGGAACGAAACAAAGAAACAAAGATAAACATACAGGAAGAACACAAGAGCGGAACAAAGAATCAAACACGCATAAACAAACAAACAAACAAAGCAACAACAAAAACAACGACCCCCAAACCCTCAAAACATTGAAACTTTAGGGTCTGACAGGCAAGAGATTTGTAGGGATATTCTCCACAACCATAAGAATATCAAAACAAAGTCTTAAAACAAAACCCACAAAGAATCAAACAACCAAACAAATAAAATCTTGAAACTTTTGGGTTAGACAGCAGATGGGGTAGGGATTTTCTTCACAAAACATCAAGTCAAGCATCCACGAGTCTGGAGGTGCCCATTTTGCAGCAAGCACAATAAATTATCATATCCACTGTCAGCAGTCCCGGTCTCACACAGAATGAAGAGCAAGATTTGATTTGATTTGATATACATATATGATGGCCTAGAGGTAACGCGTCCGCCTAGGAAGCGAGATAATCTGAGCTCGAATCACGGCTCAGCCGCCGATATTTTCTCCCCCTCCACTAGACCTTGACTGGTGGTCTGGACGCTAGTCATTCGGATGTGACGATAAACCGAGGTCCCGTGTGCAGCATGCACTTAGCGCACGTAAAATAACCCACGGCAACAAAAGGGTTGTTCCTGGCAAAATTCTGTAGAAAAATCCACTGGGATAGGAAAAACAAATAAAACTGCACGCAGGAAAAAATACAAAAAAATGGGTGGCGCTGTAGTGTAGCGACGCGCTCTTCCTGGGGAGAGCAGTCCGAATTTCACACAGAGAAATCTGTTCTCATCGATCAGCTCCAGATCTACTCTTTTGCAACATCTCCACGTGCTACCTGTCTCACACAGAATAAAGTACAAGATCAGCACTCTATGTTATGAATGTATTCACAAATCTGCCCCTTCCTATCTCTGTAGCTGCCTTCACCGCTACACTCCATCTCGCTCTCTACGATCGGCTTCGGATCCACTCTCTTTACGCATACCCAGATTCAAACACTCGACTGTTGGCCGCCGTTCTTTCTCTGTCTCTGGACCTTGCAAATGGAATGGACTTCCTCTTTCTCTTCGTCAGGTCTCCGCACTCACCTCTTTCAAATCTGGTCTTAAAACCCACCTGTCCCCAAAATAGCCTCCCTTCTCTGCCTCTTCCTTGTCTTCAG
>NC_134901.1:21237052-21239552 GCF_041734735.1 Babylonia areolata
CCAATCCGCGATGATGATGAAGGCCTTCAGAGAAGCTTTCAGAGTGTCTTTGAAGCGCTTCTTTTGGCCTCCATGGGAGCGCTTGCCATGTTGGAGTTCGCCGTACAGCAGTTTCTTGGGGAGCCGGTTGTCTGGCATGGCCTGCATCAAGATGGTGTAGATGCTGGGCAAGTTTGCACGAGTGAGCACCTCTGTGTCAGGGATCTTCTCTTTCCACTTTATGCCGAGAAGTTCTCTGAGGCTGGTGGTGTGGAAGTGGTTCAGCTTTTTGGCGTGGCGTTTGTAGACCGTTCATGATTCACATACATAGAGCAGTGTGGTGAGAACTATGGCCTTGTATACTTTGAGCTTCGTCTCCAGGGTGATGCCTCTCATAGACGCACAAATACACACACGCACATGCGAGCGCGCGCGCACACACACGCCCACAACGCGCGCCACACAGACAACAAACACACATACACGTGCGCGCGTGCGCATGCACACACATACCCCTCCACACACACACACACACACACACACACACACAAGCACGCACGCACACACACATACACCCGCTCTCTCTCTCTCACACACACACACACACACACACACACACACACACACACACACACACACACACACACATTATTTGAGTACTTTAACGGAAATCGAAACACACACATACACACACACACACACACACAAACACACACACGTACACACACACACACACACACACACACACACACACACACACACACACACACACACACACACACACACACACACACACACACATTATTTGAGTACTTTAACGGAAATCGAAAGTAACCGGTATAAATCCCCCTTTAACGAAAAAAAGGATTAAGGTGAATTACAGCACTTCAACCAAACACAGTATACTTATGGACAGCTTTTGTTTTTTCTTTCTCCAAAGTTAATATCAATGATCACAGAAGAAAGTGCTGTGCTAAATCCTTAATGGCTTGGGATTAAATGAAATCATGAACATGTTCAATTTCGTAAATGGAGATTATTGAAAAAAAAAAACATAAAAGGTTGGTAGCTAACAGCTAGTCTTTCCTAATCCTGGGGAATATTTGATAGCTTTTCGATTCTCTCCCACTGATGTTTCCATAGGCATAATACGACACATTTCTTGGTTTGTGAAGGGATGCGTTATTCTTAACAGACGGATCTTTTCCCACTAATACTTATCCTCCGTTTTTTTTTTTTTTTTTTTTTTTTTTAATTAATTTATCTTTATTTCACATTTGCACTCACTCTTCCCCACTCCCTCGAGATCGTCTGGAGGTAAGCTTTTCCAAGTCCTTAAGAGTCTCATCAAAGTCATTCAAACAAAGGGTCTTTAGTATCAAGCTCCTAATAGTAGTCTGGAATTCCTTTCCTTGGATCTCTGCGACTCCCTAAAGACTATCCGCTTTCAAATAAAATTTGAAACCTTTGCGCGCGCGCGTGTGTGTTTGTGTACCCCTCTCTCTCTCTCTGTGCGTGTGTATGTGTGTGTGTGTGTGTGTGTGTGTGTGTGTGTGTGTGTGTGTGTGTGTGTGTGTGTGTGAGAGTCTGTGTGTTTGTGTATATGTATGAAAGTATGTCTCTGTGTCTGCGTGTACACACACACACACACACACACACACACACATACGCACACACACACACACACACACACACACACACACACACACACACACACACACACACACGCACACACACACACACACACACACACACATATATATATATATATATAGTGTGTTGCTCAGTCTATTGTATTTGGAAAAGCCCACAGAGACTCTGTTCCGTTTTGAAGAAATTTGCGCAATGTTGGTATGGAAATGATGCCGATATTCGTTTGATTTGCAAAGCAACGTGCTCTACTTTTCATGCGTCTAGCTCCCACTCCCTCTCTCTGCCTTTATTTCTTTGAGGCGATCGATGGTGTGATGGCCTTGTATCTGTTCTTTTTGGTATTCTTTGACTTTTCTGAGGATTTCCGATTTTCCTAGATGTAGGCCGTTCGTTGTTGTTGCATTACCAGCAAGTCTGTCAGCTCGCTCATTTCCCTTAACACCTGCATGTCCCGGGCAGTATGGCCATGTAAGTTGCGCATTTCCTCATGTCACTCTGGGATTCCCATTCCACTTTCAATTTTCTGTATTAGGTTCATTGAGTCCGTTAGAATCATGGCAGGTTGGTTTCCGGGCATATGGTTAGATGATAGCCACTGGAGGGCATGTGTCACAGCTTCAACTTTCATCGTTAGGTTGGAGGTTGTGACATTGTAGGCAGCATTCTCTTCCCTAATTGATTTTTCCATTTTGTTTCGCAGTGAATCTCCAACCGGATAGGCCTATGGTGACTGAGCCATGTGTGTATATGATGATGTCCTCTTCTTTGCTGTTTTTTTTTCTATGAGTAGCTTCACTTCTGCATCAGTTTTGCCCTCTGGCCATTCCCGACAATGTCTTCCTAGAGTGGGTGAAATGGCTGTGTTGAA
>NC_134901.1:21262052-21264552 GCF_041734735.1 Babylonia areolata
AACGTCGTCTCTTTCGCCGTTCGTATGGAGAGAGATAATTAAGAGGATCATCTGCCAATACAGTCTGGGTCCGATTCCCGCTCTCCCTCTTTTTCCCGAACTTGGAAAATCAAACTGAGCGTCAAGTCATTCGGATGAGAGACGAGACACGCACTTGGCGCACTGAAAAAAAAAAAAAAAAAAAATCCATGAAAAACGAACAGTTTCAGTTTCAATAGCTCAAGGAGGCGTCACTGCGTTCGGACAAATCCATATACGCTACAACCACATCTACCAAGCAGATGCCTGAGCAGCAGCGTAACCCAACGCGCTTAGTCAGGCCTTGAGAAAAACAATAAAATAAAAACAACAATGAAATAAAATAAAATAAATACATACAAATGATAGATAAATACATTAAAATACTACTACTACTACAACTAATAAGAATATTCATAAGGCACAAAATCTTGATGAAGTCAACTCTAAGCGCAAAAAAAGGACAACAATGATGATAAATAAGCAAATAAATGTAAAACATGAAGACACACATTCACACATACACCCACACATGCATAACATATATACACCAAACATGAAGTTTCACAGATATGAAAGCACAGTCAAATACATTATATGAAAACAAACAAACAAACAAACAAACAAACAAAAAAAAAACCAGGGTTGTCCTCTGGCAAATTCTGTAAAGGAAATCTACCCAGATAGGTACACAAATATATACGCATGCACTCAAAACTGACTAAGCGTGCTGAGTTTTGCTATTGGTCAGGCATCTGCCTGGCAGATGTGGTGTAGCGTATATGGATATGTCAGAAACACAGTGACGCCTCCTTGAAAAAATTGAAATTTGAACATCCCCCCCCCCCCATATCCCCCTTCCCCCCTCTCTCTCTCTGTTTCTCTCTCTTGTTAAAATATTTTCTGTGTGCTTTGGTCAGTTCAAACACGCCTCTTTTTTTTTTTCTCCTTCCTTCCTTCCTTCCTTCTTTTCTTTTCTTTCTTTCTCTCTGTATTTATTTCTGTCTTTTTTTTCTCTCTCTTCTCTAATTCTCTTTCTTATTTTTTTTAGATATTTTCTGTTTACTCTGGTTGTTGACAACATGCCTTCTTTTCCTTCTTTTCCTCTCACTCTCTGTCTCTCTCTATTTTGAAAGATAATATGTTTTGTTATTCTGGTTATTAGCAACATGTTCTTTTCTTTCTTTCTTTCTTTTAGCTCTCTTTCTGTCTTCAAATACCTCAATCTGTTTCTTTGAAAAAAAAAAAAAAAAAGTTTTGTTTTCTATGGTCAATCGCAACATGCATATTTCGTTTTCATAAAAAAACACACAAAAAAACAAACAAAAAAACCTTATTTTTATTTTCATTTTTGTTGCTGCTTCATCATCTGCATCGTTTCAGTGGCATTACTCCCACGCCACGCATTCCGTGTCCCGGCCCCCCCTGCCCCCCCCGCCCCCCCGCCGCCCCCTCCCCTCCCATACACAGCCAAACACCCGGGTCGTCTGTCGTTGTCCCTGTCGCCAGGTGGCCACACATAAGAGGAGACCCTGCACTGCTGTTGAGTCACTTCGGTGGTGTTCGGTAGTGCGTGCCTGTTCTGATTTAACGTAAACGTACTTCGGACACCACCTACTAAGTGAGCCCCCCCCCCCCCCCCCCCCTTACTGACGACAATAATGGCTCAGTCGCGGAGCCCGCCGATACTAAAGACCTTAACCCTTTCACAGGAGCCCGGTTAGCTCAGTCGGTAGAGCATCAGACTTTTGAGGAAGGTGGCAGAATGGTTAAGACGCTCAGCTGCCAATACAGAGAGTCCGTGAGGGTGTGGGTTCGAATCCCGCTCTCGCCCTTTCTCCTAAGTTTGACTGGAAAATCAAACTGAGCGTCTAGTCTTTCGGATGAGACGATAAACCGAGGTCCCGTGTGCAGCACGCACTTGGCGCACTGAAAAAGAACCCATGGCAACGAGAGTGTTGTCCTCTGGCGAAATTACGTAAAATGAAATCCACTTTCATAGGTACACAAATATGTAAGCATGCACTCAAGGCCTGACTAAGCGCGTTGGGTTATGCTGCTGGTCAGGCATCTGCTCAACAGATGTGGTGTAGCGTGTATGGATTTGTCCGAACGCAGTGACGCCTCCTTGAGAAAGTGAAACTGAAACTGAAACTGAAACTGCAGCTAGGTACAGGACCCATGAGCATGACAATGGTAAGAAGACAGATTACAGGGGGAAGAAAGAGAGAGAGAGGGGGAAAAAAAGGCAGAATAAAGAGATGAGAGAAGAAAAAAAAGAAAGAGAAAGAAAAGACAACAGAAAGGAGGAAAAAAATGATGATGGAAGGAACAAAAAGAAACAAAAACAAAAAAAAAACAAAAACAAAGAGAGAGAGAGAGAGAGAGAGAGAGAGAGAGAGAGAGAGAGAGAGAGAGAGAGAGAGAGAGAGAGAGAAAGAGAGAGAACAAAAAAAAAAAAAAAGCGGGAAAGAACCTTCCA
>NC_134901.1:21282052-21292052 GCF_041734735.1 Babylonia areolata
CCGTTGTATATAAAAGGCGTTATATTTCTAACAGGCATAACTAAGAAGCATCAACAACAACAAGAAAGCATCATTATCATCAACAACAACAACAACAACAACAACAACAGGAAATACCATTGAACAATGTCCCGTTTCATTACTTTGTTTTTCAGCCAAGCTATGTTCCAGTGGAATTTCATGAATGTTGAATTGATTACGCACTGACAAATGGCATAGAATATCAACAAAAACAAAACATACTAATGAGAGAGAGAGAGAGAGAGAGAGAGAGAGAGAGAGAGAGAGAGAGAGAGGGGGGGGGAGGGACACGGACACGGACACGGACATTGTTTTATTGCCATTGGCAATACTATCCTTTGGCAAGGGGGACAATGTATGAACAAAAGAATAACGGTGGTTTACAGATAACACATCGCTAAGAGCAAAAAAGAAAGAGAGAGAGAGAGAGGGTGAGGGAGGAGATTTTATTGCTGGACGGTGTTTTAGCGTTTTACAGCTTCATAGCATTTCAGCGTTTACAGTCCTAATACCAAGGGAGAGGGGGTGGGGGTGGGGGGGGGGGGGGGGTGTAATTTAACTTATGCAAGCGACGAACAAAGTAGGAGGGGGGGCGTGAGGGTATGGTGCGGTGGGTTGAAGGGGGAGAGGGACTAACAAGCAAACCGAAAATCAAAATCAGACACAGGAAACAAATAAACAATCAAATATTCGTGCGCACCTATTTCAATGACCTATTCAAGAACATAGTATATGACCAGTAAATCAATTGCATATTATCTAAAGCAATTAATTGCCATTCGATGACACGGTCAAGTGAGCGCACAAGATTGTTGCTGAACCCCTCTTTCTGTTGTTATTCGTTTTATTCGTTCGTTCGTACTTTCATGAGAAAGAGATAGATAAATAGACACACACACAGACACAGACACAGACACAGACACACACACACACACACACACACACACACACGCACACACAGAGAGAAAGAGAGAGAGAGAGAGAGAGAGAGAGACAGAGACAGAGAGAGACAGAGAGACACAGAGAGAGAGAGAGAGAGAGAGAGAGAGAGAGAGAGAGTCGGCATGCTGGCGACAGAGCCAGTTAAGGCCCGGACCACACGAATGGCAGTTTCCGTTGAGTTTCAATCAACGCCTCATTGCTAAAACCATTAGCGCGGGGGGCTGGGATCGG
Source organism: Babylonia areolata (assembly GCF_041734735.1). Classification (NCBI taxonomy): domain Eukaryota; kingdom Metazoa; phylum Mollusca; class Gastropoda; order Neogastropoda; family Buccinidae; genus Babylonia; species Babylonia areolata. The sequence goes on from NC_134901.1 coordinate 21,283,247, forward strand.
GGGGTTGGGGGTTGGGAAGGGAGTGGTGGTGGAGGGGGCTGGGAGGGGTTGGTTGGCTGTCTTGGCTGAGTAAAAGCTAGGACAGTCAGATTGTTTGCATGACCGGAAGTGGTTTCTCTTTCCACCTGTTTCCTGCGCGTGTCACCACCCTCCCCCTCCCCCCTCCCTCTCCCCCTTCCCCTCCCCCCCCCCTCGGTGTCTCTCACTTATCTGTGCCATCGTCCTCAAGGCTCCTTTGGATGTGACATCTAAAAGACTTATCTTGCTAACTAACAAGGGGTTAAGCCTAACTGGGGGCTCTCGTTCTCTGCCTTCAACGTCGAATCTTTTTTTTCTTTTTTTCTTCTCTCTCTCTCTCTCTCTCTCTCTCTGTGTGTGTGTGTGTGTGTGTGTGTGTGTGTGTGTGTGTGTGTGTGTGTGTGTGTGTGTGTGTGTGTGTGTGTGTGTGTGTGTGTGTGTGTGTGTGTTCTATAGTTTAGCGTCTTTTCACTATTAGTGATATTAGTTGTGTGTGTGTGTGTGTGTGTGTGTGTGTGTGTGAGTATGGTGTGTGTGTGTGTGTGTGTGTGTGTGTGTGTGTGTGTGTGTGTGTGTGTGTGTGTGTGTGTGTGTGAGTGTGTGTGCGTTCGCGGGTGCGCGCGCGCATGTGTGGATATGTGTGTGTGTGTGTGTGTGCTTGTGTGTGTGGAGGGGGTGAGGAATTGTTGTTGGGGACCTGTTTCTTTCTCCCATTCGAAATTCCTGTTTCTTTCAACATGATTAGTATAGTATAGTATAGTCTAGTATAACACTGCATTGCGTTGCATGGTATTGTGGCTTTGCGGATGATAGGGAGAAAGGAATGTCAAATTTCTGTTTGCAAACCGTTGAAACAAAAAAGTCTTCCATTTTTTTCACAGATCGTGTACTCATTCCCCCCCCCCCACCTCTTCTTCTTCTTCTTCGAAAAAAAGAAGAAAGAAAAGAAAAGAAAAGAAAAAAAAACCCTCTCTTTTTTTTCACTTTTTCTATCCACTGCAACCATTGTAATCAAAACTGAGGTCATTATAAAAGACAGCAGGGGTGGAAAGGGGGCGGGGTGAGCGGGGTGAGGGGGGCTTGGGGGGCTGTGGGGGAGTGGTACATGAAACCCCAGAGAAGTGTTGATAAGGAATGATCAGATTAACGATGATGACACTGCTATAATAGATGTCTGTTTCGAGTTGAGGGAGTATGTATGTGAGAAAAGCTATGGCAGCCAACTCTTAATTAAGCTTCCTTCCATACAACTATGATATTGGCGTTTCAAATCCAGACACGAGAGAGAATCAGGCATCTACAATGCTAGGCAGAAAAATAGAATCCATGTAACACTCCGGAAGTACATATTAACCGTGAAGTGACGGTGACACTCGACTCTGTGATGGTTAGACCATTCAAAGTCCGCAGCATTCTTCTTCTTCTTCTTCTGAGTTCGTGGGCTGCAACTCCCACGTTCACTCATATGCACACGAGTGGGCTTTTACGTGTATGACCGTTTTTACCCCGCCAGGTAGGCAGCCATACATGGCTTTCGGGGGTGTGCATGCTGGGTATGTTCTTGTTTCCATAACCCACCGAACGCTGACATGGATTACAGGATCTTTAACGTGCGTATTTAATCTTCTGCTTGCATATACACACGAAGGTGTTTCAGGCACTAGCAGGTCTGCACAAATGTTGACCTGGGAGATCGTAAAAAAATCTCCACCCTTTAACCCACCAGGCGCCGTCACCGTGATTCGAACCCGGGACCCTCAGATTGAAAGTCCAACGCTTTAACCACTCGACTATTGCGCCCGTCGCAGCATCCTATCAACTCGGGACTCGAACCTGAGTCTGCATCCTCGTAGCCGTCAGTCAGTCCACGGCGCTAACCTCTTCGCCCTTGGTGACTGCTCGTGCTGTTTTGGTTTTGTTTTTTTTCCGTCGTCTCCAATGTTGTACTCATCATTGCATTGTTTTCCGATACCAGTAAGTCTAGGAAAAAAAAAGAAGCAAAACACATCGATAAAAACATAAACACGAAAATAGATATTTCAATAAATAGGCAAATACAGCAAGAAATAAGAGGCAAGACTATTTCAAGATCTCTGAACTTTTTAGTCGAGCGGTAAAAAAGAAAGAAAAAAAAGACGTTACTATTTTCAGAAAGCATTCAGAAATGAAGAACTCGTGATCAGTCTGTCACTTTTTTTTTCTGTCTCTCTCTCTCCTAATCTCTTCGAATTCACACATTTTAGAACAAAAAAAAGATGATCATATTTGGTGTTTGAAAGGAAGCACCAGATGCATCTGGGTTATGACGTTAACGATGAAATGTTGTCCATTTCTTTTCTTCTTTTTTTTGTGTGTGTGCTGTTGTTGTTGTTGTTGTACATCCCACATTTGTTTTTGTTTTTTTGTGTGTTAAGTTTCAATCTGCAATGCTTCTGTCTATATTTTCACCTCTCTCTATGTCTGTCTCTGTCTCTGTTTCTGCGTCGGCGTGTCTGTTTTGACTGTGTGTTTGTCTGTCTGTTTGTCTTTCTGTGTATCTCTCTCTCTCTCTCTCTCTCTCTCTCTCTCTGGGAGCGAAGATATCTACAATGTCAGTTCCATTCCGTCAGTAAACATCCTCTCTGTGTTGGATCGTTTTCAGTTTTGCGTCGTTCTCTGTTTATGTGTTTCTCATATATATCTCTCTCTATATATATAGGAGACTCTGGGAGTATATGGATGCTAACACTCGTCCTTGTTTCATTCATAAAACAAGTCGTTATCAGAAGGTAGTAAGCGATGCTGATTTCGTCCAAAAGAGCTTCATACCAAGCCCCCCCCCCCCCCCCCCCCCCTTCTTTGGAATCAACTTCCTCAGCCTCTCCTCCGTCACTCACTCATCTTTGCTGCAGTCTTTCAAATCCAGTCTGAAGATACACCTTTTTCCCAACAGCTTAACCCTTTCCAGAGTGAACTTAAAATGACTGTCAGTGAGTGATTGAGTGAGTGAGTTTGAGAGTCTCAGGATGTGTAGGTTGTATTTCTGATTGTGAACTACTTATAATCGTGTGCTATGATCTCTCTCTCTCTCTCTCTCTCTCTCTCTGTGTGAGGGGGTGATGAATAATATAACAATGTTTTATACCTTGTGTTCATTTTTGTTCTGTTTGTAAACGCCTAGGGTTATTTTCAAGATTAGGCGTAAATTCTCATTATAATAATGATGATACTACTACTGCTGCTGCTGCTACTACTACTACTACTGATAATGATAATGATAACGAGAAGAGCCAACAACAACAACAATAATAACAACAACAAAGTGATAGGAATATAGATCTGCCACTGATTCAGAACAGGCACTGCCGAACACCACCGAAGTGACTCAGCAGCAGTGCAGGGGTCTCCTCTGGTGTGTGGCCTTCTGGCGACCTAACATCGATCGGTTTTCCCTGTGGACTCCCATCATCAGCTAGGTCTGCGATAGACGAACCCGGGTGTGGATGTGTATGGGGCTGGAGGGCCCGGGGAGGGGGGGGGGAGGATGTTTGTGTATTTGTATTTCTTTTTATCACGACAGATTTCTCTGTGTGAAATTCGGGCTGCTTTCCCCAGGGAGAGCACGTCGTTACGCTACAGCGCCACCCATTTTTTTTGTATTTTTTTCCTGCGTGCGGTTTTATTTGCTTTTCCTATCGAAGTGGATTTTTCTACAGAACTTTGCCAGGAACAATCCTTTTGTTGCCGTGGGTTCTTTTACGTGCGCTCGCTAAGTGCATGCTGCACACGGGACCTCGGTTTATCGTCTCATCCGAATGACTAGCGTCCAGACCACCACTCAATGTCTAGTGGAGGGAGAGAAAATATCGGCGGCTGAGCCGTGATTCGAACCAGCGCACTCAGATTCTCTCGTTTCCTAGGCGGACGCGTTACCTCTAGGCCATCACTCCACGTGTGTTGGGGAGTGGTGGAGGGGGAGGGGGGGCGGGGGGGGGGGGTTCGGAATGAGCGGCGTGGGAGTAGTGCCACTGAAACGGCGCAGATGATGGAGTAGAAAAAAAAAAAAGAAAAAAGGGTGCAGGTGCTTTCCGAGGAATGGGGTGGAAGTGAGGGGGGGGGGGGGGGGGTTCCAAAGACTGTGTGTCCTTGTGGAAACGCACGTAACTCCGATTGATTGATATAGCGCCTATCCTCGGTCAGAGACCAAGCTCTAAGCGCTTTGCACACACGGGATCATTTACACAGCAGGCTGCCTACCTGGGTAGAGCCGACTGACGCCAGCCGTTGGGCGCTCATCAATCGTTTCCTGTGTCATTCAATCAGATTTCAGGCACGCACACCTGCACACTACGACAAACATGTGACATTTAACATTTTACGTGCATGACCGTTTTGTTTATTTACTCCCCCCCGCCCCATGTAGACAGCCATACTCCGTTTTCGGGTGTGTGCATGCTGGGTATGTTCTTGTTTCCATAACCCACCAAACGTTGACATGGATTACAGGATCTTTAACGTGCGCATTTGATCTTCTGCGTGCGTATACACACGAAGGAGGTTCAGGCACTGGCAGGTCTGCAACATAATGTTGACCTGGGAGATCGGAAGAAAAAAAATCTCCACCCTTTTTACCCACCAGGCACCACAGAGATTCGAACCGGGGACCCTCAGACTGAAAGTCCAACGCTTTAACCACTCGGCTATTGCGCCCGATTTACTCACTCCTCCACCCAGGTGTGAATGATTATACGAATGGGTGGTACCTGACCTCGGACGGAGAAGGTCCAAAAAAAAACACAAAAAAAAACAGGGCACAGAAGGAGAGGGTTGAATCCTACCTTCCTACTCTCCGAGCTCTGGACACAGAAGATATGTATGACAGCAGAGGAGGTAGGTAATTGCTGTCCCGACTATCTGGGCTACAATGTGATCACAGCAGGAGAGTGTCTGTCTCCTTTTTTTTGTGAGTCCATATTGTGTGCGATGGCTGGTTGTAACCAAAAAAGAAAAAAACAATATTTTCTTTGCTTAGCTATCATCCTTTTTAATACGGATTTAGTGTTGTTTCATTTTGTACTCCCCCCACCCCCCCTTTCTCTCTCCTTCTCGCTCTTTATGTCTTTCTTCGCCCTCTATCTCTCTCTGAAAGTGCGTTCGTGGTGAGAGCGAGAAAAAGAGAAAGAGAGAGAAAGAAAGGAAGAGAGAGAGAGAGAGAGAGAGAGAGAGAGAGAGAGAGAGAGAAGGCAGAAAGAGAGAGAGTGAGAGAAAGAAAGATATATATATATATATATATATATATATACATATATATATATATATAGAGAGAGAGAGAGAGAGAGAGAAGGCAGAAATAGAGAGAGAGAGAGAGAGAGAGAGAGAGAGAGAGAGAGAGAGAGAGAGAGAGTGTGTGTGCGTGTGGCAAGTATGTGCGTCTGTATGTGCGTCTCTCCCTCTCTCTCTGTGACTGTCTCTGTCTCTGTCTCTCTCTCTCTCTCTCTTACGGTTCTGGTAGTGGCTATCAGAAGTTGCAACGTACTTTCCAACAGCTCAGCTCCATTGCTGTCTTTGTTTCCCCTCTTCTTCTGCTGTTTCTGTCGTGTTTCGTAACTGTCTGCAGAAACGTTATAGCTTAGTAAGAACATAGCTTATGAATATCTACTTTTGGTGGTTTTTTGTTTTTGTTTTTGTTTTTGTTTTTTTTGTTGCTTTCTCACTGAAACAAATGGTTTTCGGGAAAGGTTAACAGCCCCACTTTATATATATATATATATATATATATATATATATATATATATATATATATATATATATATATATATATATATATATATATAATGAGTGCAAATTGAAGGTGTGTAGATAAACAAATAAACAAATGGAACAAAAACAATCTATACATTATTATGTTAGCTCCAGATTTATATTTTTACATTGCCTATCACAAATCTAACCTTGCAGTATTTCTGGTTCACACACAAATTTGAAAAAAATCAGTTTTGAAATATAATGTAAAACACAAAAATGTGGAGAAATATTTTCCCTTTTTGTTGGCTTACTAATATGTCAGCAAACAAACTTGCGAAATAATTCATAAAAAAAACAACAACAAAAAACAAAACAAAACAACTTCAAACATTAACGCTTCGCACCAAACATACCCATCGTAAATCTGAACAAAACAAAACCAAACAAAGCAGAAAAAAGAAAGATAGAAAAAAAAGCCACTTACAGAATAAGCAGAGGTAGTCAATATAAATAGATATCATATTCTCAGTCCTGATAATAATGTATTTTGAATGAATAGAAATGAAAAAAAAAAGAAAAAGAAAAGAAAAGAAAAAAAAAAAAAAGCTTGAAGAAATAACAGTACAAAAGCAATGTTGGTGATTTTTCTCCACTCCAATTCTTTCAAGCCCACCTTTGTCTATCTCACGACAAAACAACCAGTGCTCTCAATCGATGGAAGAAGAAGAAGAAGAAAATACAGCGACGTCTGGGGAAAAAAAAAAGAAGAAGAAGAATAAAACGAGGTTAAAAAAAAAAAAAAGAAAAAAAGAAAAAAAAAAAAAAAGTCTTTCACAGCTGCACGCAACAGCTGCATTGTTGAGTAACCCGGAAATACGTCGCGTGATAGGAAGTGCTCTCCCTTTGATCATTTCTCGCACGCGCCCTCTAACGGTTTTTTTTATATATTTTTTTAAAATTATTATTATTTTACTTTTTTGTTGTTGTTGTTGTTGGTTTGTTTGGGTTTTTTTTTTTCTCTCTCTTCCCCACTTGCCTGCCTGCCACATGCTCAGATCCGCTTTAGATGGACTTTAGAGAGTCAGAGAACATATGTTTGGCTGTTTCGGGGAGGAAGGGGGGATATTTGGTATTCCCTCGCCAAGTGATAACCTGGTCAGTGTTCTGTCGAGTTTCTTTCATTTTTGTTTTTTTTGTTTTTTTTTTTGTCCTCTCCATTGGTAGACCGATATGACAGACATGTGGATGGAAAGAAGGATGGATAGAATGATGATCTCTGATGTTTGTCGCTTATCGCTTAGCCCCAAACAACACACACTGGGCCATATCAGAGCAGAAATAGATAGATAGATAGATAAATAAATAGATAGGTAGGTAGGTAGATATATAGTTAGGTAGGTAGGTAGAGGTAGGTAGGTAGGTAGATGGATAGACACATAGGTAGACACATAGATAGGTAGGTAGGCAGGTAGATATATAGATAGATAGATAGGTAGGTAGGTAGGCAGGTAGACAGATATATAAATAGGTGGTTAGGTAGATAGAATTAGGTAGGTAGGTAGGTAGGTAGGTAGAAATATAGATAGATACACAGACAGGTAGGTAGGTATATAGGTAGGCAGGTATTACACTTACGCATGGGATTCAACCACATTTATGTTCGTTTCTTATGTAGAAAGTGATTACATGTTGATTCATAAACAGTGTTTTCATTTTATACATGGCAGTTAGAATTGAAATAAAATCATGAGAGGCACAGAAGAGAGAGAGAGTGAGAGAGAGAGAGAGAGAGAGAGAGAGAGAGAGAGAGAAGGGGTAGGGGGTGCAGAAAGAGAGAGAGATAGAAAGAAAGAGATAGAAAAATAGAGAAAGAGAGAGAGCAGAGACAGACAGAGAGATGGGTGTGGAGAGAGAGAGAGAGAGAGAGAGAGAGAGAGAGAGAAGAGAGAGAGAGAGAGGGAGAGAGAGAGAGACAGAGAGAGAGAGAGAGAGAGAGAGAGAGAGAGAAGAGACAGACAGAGAGATGGGTGTGGAGAGAGAAAAGGGGGGAAAGAGGGAGATAGAGAGAGAGATAAATAGACATACATACAGACAGACAGACAGACAGGCAGAGAGATGGGTGTGTGGCATACAGACAGACAGACAGACAGGCAGAGAGATGGGTGTGTGGAGAGAGAGAGAGAGAGAGAGAGAGAGAGAGAGAGAGAGAGACAGGGACAGGGACAGAGACAGACAGACAGACAGACAGACAGACAAAGATAGAGAGAGGAGGCAGACAGAGAGATGGACACAAACAGAAAAAAACAAACAGACAGACAGATACAGACAGACAGACAGACAGATACAGACAGACAGACAGACAGACAGACAGACAGACAGACAGAAATATATAGATTAGGAGTCGTTCTCCTACTGACCGCGTGAACCTTTTTTTCAAAGCTGAGCAATACAAATACTAGTGCGTGCGTTGACAAAAGGTCTTGCCCCGTTTATCACCAATGCAAAGATCAACAATTCCCCTCTACCGTCACTTATAACCCCCCCCCCCTCCCCCTCCCACCCCCAGCCATTAGGCGAAACACAAGAGAAAGGAAGTAAGAAAGAAAAAGAAAGAAAAAGAACGAAAGAAAGAAAGAAAGAAACAAACAAACAAACCCCCGCAGAAAAACACGTCTTCCTATGACACGAATGAAATAAAGAAATAGAAAGAAGAACAAAATTTAAAAAAAAAAAGACAAGAAAATCGAAACTCCGACAAAAAGAGTGAAGAAAACAAAAACAAGTAAACAAACAAAAAAACAACCCCAACACACACACACCCACCCACCCACACAGACACACACACACACACACACACACACACACACACACACACACACACACACACAAGCAACAACAGAAAAACAAACAAACAAAAAACCCACCACTAAACAAAACTCCTGTCTCTTCTTGAAAAAGGTGAAGACAACGAAACGACTTCTTTGAAACGAGTTCTTCTTGGACAGCAAACCTCTGCACAAAAACAACGACAAAACACACACACACACACACACACACACACACA
>NC_134901.1:21314552-21324552 GCF_041734735.1 Babylonia areolata
TGGAAAAGCGTTGTTGTAAAGTATGGACGTTTTATGAAAACGGTAACAAAAGGTTAGGAAAGACAAAATGACAATGTGTGTTTTTATTCATCTCTCTTTATCACGAACGTCAAGAGTTCTTGATTGCTGTTTACGTTTTAATTTCAGTGCAACACACACCAGTGATGTGTGTGTGTGTGTGTGTGTGTGTGTGTGTGTGTGTGTGTGTGTGTGTGTGTGTGTGTGTGTGTGTGTGTGTGTGTGTGTGTGTGTGTGTGTGTGTGTGTGTGTGTGTGTGTGTGTGTGTGTACGCTCATTCGTGCGTCCTTTACACGCATATATTGTTATGATATATTCCTTGCACGAAATAATTCATTAGCAATTTATTCTGCTGTATCCAAATGAACCATTCTGTTTCATGAAATCAATGGAGGAATAAATATCATTAACGCCCCTTCCAATTTTAGAGCAAATATTAATTTAGAAACAAAGGTTGCTGACATTATCAAGAATCGGTTAACGTCTGTTATCAATTTGAGATCACCAAAGATACAACAGCCCTGAATTAGATTCTTACTTCTTTTTTTTTTTTTTTTCTCATTGTAGAAATGGGTTATATGGTTTCTTTGGACGTCATGGCTGCGCGACGTCACCTGATGCAAGACACTGCAACAAGACGGGGCCATGAAGGTCTGGAATACAAAGTGTACGTATTATTTGTATTTGTATTTCTTTTTATCACAACATATTTCTCTGTGTGAAATTCGGGCTGCTCTCCCCAGGGAGAGCGCGTCCCTATATACACTACAGCGCCACCTTTTTTTTTCTTTTTTTTTTTTTTGTATGCGTGCAGTTTTATTTGTTTTCCCTATCGAAGTGGATTTTTCTACATAATTTTACCAGGAACAGCCCTTTTGTTCCCGTGGGTTCTTTTACGTGCGTTAAGTGCATGCTGCACACGGGACCTCGGTTTATCGTCTCATCCGAATGACTAGCGTCCAGACCACCACTCAAGGTCTAGTGGAGGGGGAGAAAATATCGGCGGCTGAGCCCGTGATTCGAACCAAGCGCGCTCAGATTATCTAGCTTCCTAGGCGGACGCGTTACCTCTAGGCCATTACTCTACTCGTTCTATTGCAATGTTTGTCATACAGAACAAAAAGAAAGTACATGATCTCCACATTTTTCTTTCCTCTTCTAAAGATGAACAGAAACGGTGTTTGGGAAATGTCACAAAACCTAAACATTTGTTGGAACAATAACAAAGGGAAGTAATTCTCTCCATTTTACAAGGTACACACTTCCAAGTCAACGCTGTTTCATGCAACCGATACAGCTAGCTTATATCACAGATTGACATAAGTTTACATTAATTTTGGGCCAACAGCAAAGTGAGAGCTGTATTATCAATGGTTTCTCCAGTCAATGGAAAACCATTTACAATTTTAGTCTTTTGTGAAGGACTATGACTCTCAAACTAGGAGGCAAAATTGCACTGGCTCTTAGTGCTGCAGCCTTGTGGGCTAGTTGGCCTTTGGGAACCATCCCAACGCCGACCGGTGTCCTAAAACCCTCTTGGCCGAGAGAGTGGGGATGTACTTAGGCAAGACACTCTCCACTATAATCAAATTCTAGCCCAAATAGTCGGAACAGCAGTTGCCTCATCTACTGTTCTCATGGTCATAGTCGGACACGACTGACTATTATATATATATATATATATATATATATATATAAACACACAACTGTACATGGGAAACAAACTAAGCCACTTCCTCAGAAAGGGAACTTCCATGCTTGTCCTCAAACCAATTAGTTGATGATTATACGCAATAGTCGAGTGATTAAAGCATTGAACTCTCAATCTCAGGGTCCCGGGTTCGAATCTCGGTGACGGCGCCTGGTGGGTAAAAGGGTGGAGATTTGTCCGATCTCCCAGGTCCACATATGTGCAGACCTGCTAGTGCCTGAACCCCCTTCGTACGTATACGCAAGCAGGAAATCGAATACGCACGTTAAAGATCCTGTAATCCATGTCAGCGTTCGGTGGGTTATGGAAGCAAGAACATACCCAGCATGCACACCTCCGAAAGTGGGGTATAGCTGCCTACATGGCGGGGTAAAAACGGTCATACACGTAAAAGCCCACTCGCGTACATACGAGTGAACGTGGGATTTGCAGCCCACAAACGCAGAAGAAGAAGATGATGATGATTATGCGTGCACACAGCAGCAATGACAGAAGAAAATGGTCTTTTATTCAAAACTGGCATAGCCTTTAGTCCTGAATCAAGACCGGCATAGCCTTTAGACCTGAATATACTTTCGAGAATATTTGGACAATACACAAGAAGAAGAAGAAGAAGAAGAAGAAGAAGAAGAAGAAGAAGAAAGGAAAAAGAAAAAAAAAGAAAAGATAAACACATGGTTTACCTTGATGGATTTTCGACTCCAGTTATTGTTCCATCATCCTTTACTCTCTTGGCCTCGTTGTTCTTTCATTTCAAATATGTTTACCTGACGACGACTACTGCTACTGCTTCTACTACTACTACTACTACTAGTAACAATAATGACGGTAATGATGATGAAGATGATGATAATGATGAGGAGGAGGAGGAGGAGGAGGAGAAAGAGAGCGAAGATGATGATGATGATGATGATGATGATGATGAGGAGGAGGAGGAGGAGGAGGAGGAGGAGGAGGAGGAGGAGGAGGAGGAGGAGAAGAAGAAGAAGAAGAAGAAGAAGAAGAAGAAGAAGAAGAAGAAGAAGAAACAACTGCCGAGTATACACTTTTGTGCTGTCAACAGATTCTCTCTCTCTCTCTCTCTCTCTCTCTCTCTCTCTCTCTCTCTCTCTCTCTCTCTCGTGCGTGCCACCTCACTTACAGTACATTTAGAGAATATAGTGCTTCAAATGTGAAAACAAAACAAACAAACAAACAAACCAAAAAAACAAACCAAAAAACCCCAACAAAAAACAACCAACCAAACAAACAAAACAACAACAACAACAACAACAAAACCCATCCACACAAAAAGAAACAAACACCAGAAACAGGGGAACGTCTTTTCACAGTCCCAACTTGATGTTCCGGCCAGTTGGCCCTAGAGCATTGCTAGCAGACGGAATGAAGAGGTACTCCAATTTAGATAGTTTCAGGAGTCGTCCTGTTCCATTTGTTTCTCTTTCTTTTTTTCTTTTTTTTTTTTCTTTTTCATTTTAATGGTTGGTAGTAGGACTTGATTTGGTTATATGTCGACAACTTTATGGCGCGCACCATCAGCTAAAATAAAAGCAAAAAAAAAGAAAAAGTTTCCACAAGTCAATGGGTAGGCTGATTGGACATCAGACGTTCCACATCAAACTTTTAGTGTTTTTTTTTTTTTTTTTGAGAGAATTACCAAGAAGCTACGCCCGCGCTTTTCACACACACACACACACACACACACACACACACACACACACACACACACTGAAACACACACACTGAAACACACACACACACACACACACACACACACACACACACACACACTGAAACACACACACTGAAACACACACACACACACACACACACACACACACACACACACACACTGAAACACACACACACACACACACACACACACTCTGAAACACACACACACACACACACACACACACACACACACACACACACACACACACACACACACTACAAAACAAAACAAACAACAACAACAAAAACCCGGGTTATTTGCGTAATACCATCATGTTGTCTTCCGCACTTGTTTACTTTTATGTCTGTATTACGATGACGTATACTCAAGTTACTATGGAGTGGGTGTGGGGTGGGGTTGGGGCTTAATCGTAAGTCTTCGCCCAGCTAAGAAGCGAGTGCCAACGTGCTCGATTCCCATTATGACGAGCGCAACGCAATAGCCGAATGGTTAAAGCGTTGGAGGGTTCCCCGGGTTCGAATCTCGGTAACGGCACCTGGTGGGTAAAGGGTGGAGATTTAATCCGATCTCCCAGGTCAACATAATAATCATGTGCAGACCTGCTTAGTGCCTAAACCCCCTTCGTGTGTTTACGCAAACAGAAGATCAAATTCACACGTTAAAAATCATGTAATCTATGTCAGCATTCGGTGGGTTATGGAAACAGGAACATACCCAGCATGTACCCTCCCCCCCACCCACCCGATAACGTAGTATGGCTGCCAAAAAGGCGGAGTAAAAACGGTTATACACGTAAAAGCCCACTCGGGTACATACGAGTGAACGTGGGAATTGCAGCCCACGAACGAAGAAGAAGAGGATTCCCATACACGGAGCGGAAATTTTTTTTGCTCCCTCCAAACCGTTCCCCCTACCACCCCCACACACACCCAAACACACGCCCCCACCCCCACCCCCCACCCCCGCCCCCCCGTCCTCCTCCTGCTCCACTACACCTTGAGTGGTGGTCTGGGTGCCAGTCATTCGAGCAAGACGATAAATCGAAGTCCCCGTGTAGCGCAATAGCCGAGTGGTTAAAGCGTTGGACTGTCAATCTAAGGGTCCGGGGTTCGAATCACGGTGACGGCGCCTGGTGGGTAAAGGGTGGAGATTTTTACAATCTCCCAGGTCAACATATGTGCAGACCTGCTAGTGCCTGAACCCCTTCGTGTGTAGACGCAAGCAGAAGATCAAATACGCACGTTAAAGATCCTGTAATCCATGTCAGCGTTCGGTGGGTTATGGAAACAAGAACATACCCAGCATGCACGCCCCCGAAAGCGGAGTATGGCTGCCTACAAGGCGGGGTAAAAACAGTCATACACGTAAAAGCCCACTCGTGTACATACGAGTGAACGTGGGAGTTGCAGCCCACGAACGAAGAAGAAGAAGAAGAAGTCCCCGTGTGCAGCATGTACGTAGCGCACGCAAGAGAACCTACAGCAACAAAAAGGGTGTGTTATTGTCATTGGCAAAATTTTGATTGTTTGTTTGTTTTGAAAAAAAAAAAAATCCCTTTGATGGCAAAACACGTACATCTGCAGATTTGATTGTTTTTTGTTTTTTTGTTTTTTTAAATCTCAATATTATGTGGCGCTGCGCTGCGGCGATGATGCTTTCTCCCTATGCGTGCATAAAATACACCTTCTTAAAGATGTAAAATGTAGATTATGGCTCTTTATCTTCTTTGCTTATAATATAGCACAGGTGCCCGTTGCACTGCTTGGTTCTAAACTGTTTGACAGTTACACGTGACTAAATGCCTACACTGACCGAACTACTACGCCATTGGTCAGTCCCATACTACACACAGTTAGTAGCGGGTTACGGTAACCATACTGGGGGCTCTTCCGTCCGAGCAATGCAACTGGCTCCTGGAGACCACACGAGGCTGCAACAGGGCTGTTTATTACTTCTTCTTCTTCTTCTTCTTCTTCGTTCGTGGGCTGCAACTCCCACGTACACTCGCATGTACACGAGTGGGCTTTTACGTGCATGACCGTTTTTACCCCGCCATGTAGGCAGCCATGCTCCGTTTTCGGGGGTGTGCATGCTGGGTATGTTTTTGTTTCCATAACCCACCGAACGCTGACATGGATTACAGGATCTTTAACGTGCGTATTTGATCTTCTGCATGCGTCTACACACGAAGGGGTTCAGGCACTAGCAGGTCTGCACATATGTTGACCTGGGAGATCGGAAAAATCTCCACCCTTTACCCACCAGGCGCCGTCACCGTGATTCGAACCCGGGACCCTCAGATTGAAAGTCCAACGCTTTAACCACTTGGCTATTGCGCCCGTCGCTGTTTATTACAAGGTCCAGAATCTTGGAAAAAAAAAAAAAAAGAAAAAAAAAGAAAAAGAGGATGAAATCATGAAATACTATAGAAATTTTGTGGGGGGAAAAAAATCTGCAACACACTATGGGCTTGTTTATTCTGTTGTTTTATTTATGATAATCAAGGGTAGGCTTTCAAGATCTGACCGGTATGTGGGACTTATGCGTAAGTTAAGCATTTTTTCGTTTGCTCTTTATAGACGATGTGGTGTAGAATATGTATACATATCTATCTATCTATCTATCTATCTATCTATATACATATATTGCCCTCTCTCTCTCTCTCTCTCTCTATATATATATATACATATATATATATATATATATACATATATATATATATATATATATATATATATATATATATATATATATGTATGTGTGTGTGTGTGTGTGTGTGTGTGTGTGTGTGTGTGTGTGTGTGTGTGTGTAGGTTAGATACTAAATCCAAGCTAAGATGTCTTCGCTTTTCCATAAAGTAATGGAAAACACACGAAAAATCCTCTCTCTCTCTCTCTCTCTCTCTCTCTCTCTCTCTCTCTCTCTCTCTCTCTATATATATATATATATATATATATATATGAAACTATATTTTGTCGTTGTTGGTGGTGTTGTTGTTGTCCTTATAATTATTGTTACTGCTCTTGTTGATGCTGGTGTCATCAATGATCAATAATATCTCTGTAGTCGTTTTTGTTTGTTGTTGCTGTTGTTGATGTTGATGTTACTGTTGTTGCTGTTGTTGTTGTTGTTGCTATATTTCATGCTGATGCTTTTGTTGTTGTTGCTGTTGTTGTTGTTGTTTTTGTTGTAGTTGTTGCTGCACGCTGTGAGAAAAGATATGTCAACACCCCGCAAAAAAAAGAACGAACCAACCAACCAACAAACAAACACAAAACCCCACTAGCACATACTTATTTCATTTGTAAGACAAACGATGTCTAAATAACCCCCCGACAGCCCCCAGAATAAAGCAGCATCATCATCATTATCAGCAGCAGCAGCAGCAGCAGCAGCAGCAGCAGCAGCAGCGGGCATAAAAGCGATAGAGGACATACATTAAAAGAAGATTAGAATCAAGCAAACGAATGGGTAAACAAAGACATAAATAAACCCAATGGGTCTGTATAACACGACAGAAATAGCTAATACGGCATGGAGTTCTATCGGGATCTTTGAAACAAAACAGGCGTGTTTGTATGTATGTATGTATGTATGTATGTATGCATGTATGTATGAATGTGTTGTGTTATTTTGTGTTCTGTTGTGTGTGTATGAATGTGTGTGTGTGTGTGTGTGTGTGTGTGTGTGTGTGTGTGTGTGTGTGTGTGTGTGTGTGTGTGCATAAGACAGACAGACAGACAGAGAGAGAGAGAGTGTGTGAGAGAGAGAGACAGAGAGGTGGACATACAGATGAAACAGACAGAGACAGACAGACAGACAGACACAGACAAATGGAGATTGAGACATGCATGCACACATTTATTTATACGATTGTGTGTGTGTGTTTCTATGTGCATGCCAGTGCGCGCATTTCAATACTACTACTAATACTAGTCCTACTACTACTACTAACAATAATAATAACTTTCTATGGTGTGATATCCAATACTAAAGCTGCTCATATGCCTTTACACAATCGGGTTAATATAAATATAACTTAAAAGCAACATAACAGCTCTTCGTCAACGGAAAACTTCCAAGACGTTCTCGAATGAAAAATCAAAAGGCACATTTCAGAATAAATCAAACAATAGAAGATTCAAATGAAATACATTTCATAACACACACACACACACATGCAAACGCAGCCCTCCCTTCTCTCTCTCTCTCTCTCTCTCTCTCTCTCTCTCTCGTATGTGTGTGTGTGTGTGTGTGTGTGTGTGTGTGTGTGTGTATGTGTGTATGTATGCGTGTGTGTGTGTGTGTGTGTGTGTGTGTGTGTGTGTGTGTGTGTGTGTGTGTGTGTGTGGTTGTTTTGTTTTGATTTATGTTTTTTTTTCCCTCTGTTATGTATCTCTACTAACACCATGCCTTCATTTTATTAAATATTGTGTAGTGTAGACCCTATTCAGGGCGGGGACTGGATGTAAAAAAAGCACACCAGTGCTTATCTATTATCCTCGAAATAAAGAATTTGTCTTGTCTTGTCTTGTCTTGTCTTGTGGTGGAGAGGGGAGACCGAGGAAGGAAGGAACAGAGAGAGAGAGAGAGAGAGAGAGAGAGAGAGAGAGAGACAGACAGACAGACAGACAGACAGACAGACAGACAGACAGACAGAGAGAAACAGAGAGACAGAGAGAGAGAGTGAGACAGAGGCAGAGAGAGAGACATAGAGACAGAGAGAGAGAGACAGAGAAAGAACAGTATGTGAAAAAAAAAGATAGAGTACAATATGTTTATGGAGAGATTGAGTGTGAGTGATTGGACAAAGAAAAACAACATTATATTGGAAGGGTGTATGTGTGTGAGTGAGAGGGAGAGAGAGGGGGTGGGGAGGGGGGTGGGGTAAGCGGTGTTAGGACAGAAAATTAATCAATAACCAAATATTGTATGCAGTACTTCTATAGATTTTTATTTTGAAAAGGAGATGGTGTGGAGAACTACAATAGTTTCAGTTTCAGTTTCAGTAGCTCAAGGAGGTGTCATTGCGTTCGGACATATCCATATATACGCTACACCACATCTGCCAAGCAGATGCCTGACCAGCGGCGTAGCCCAACGCGCTTAGTCAGGCCTTGAGAAAAAAAAAGGTTGATAAATAATAGATAAGCGTACGTAAATAAGTAAATAAATACATAAATAGATAAATAAATAAATAATAATTATAATATGAAAAAAAGGTAGTAACAATAATAATAATAATAAATAAATAAGTAAATGAATAAGTCAACAATGAGGATAAATAAGCAAATAAATGTAAAACATGAAGACACACATTCACACATACACCCACACATGCATAACAGATAAGAACTACAATAAACAACCATTATTCTCTTCCCAAATACCTGTTAGACAGACTCCAACGAATTCAGAATAACGCTGCCAGACTCATTTGCAGAGCTTCTAAATTTGACCATGTTTCTCCTCTCCTTCAGTCTCTCCACTGGTTGCCTGTTTCTGATCGAATAGACTATAAGCTATCCATTCTGACCTTTTCTGCAGTCAACGGACCTGGCCCAAAGTATCTTTCTGAACTAATCCATATCTATACCCCGTCTCGCCAGCTCCGTTCTTCCTCTGACACTCGACTTCTCAGGATACCTCACGTCAGAAGTAAGACCTATGGACACAGATCGTTTTCTTTTCAATCGCCAAAGACGTGGAACAAGCTCCCTGATGACCTCCGTCATTCTGATTCCCTCGCATCTTTTAAATCTCGTCTCAAAACTCACCTTTTCCCTCAGCAATAAGTTCAGTTGTGGCAGGCCCACAACTACATGCATGTATATGAATGTGTATTGTGTGTGCGTGTGTTTATGTAAGTATGTGCCTGCCTATGTGTGTGTATGTGTTAGGGTAGCTGTTAGATACACATGTATGTTAAAATGTATGTATGCAGTGTGCGTGCGTGCGTGCGTGCGTGTGTGTGGTCACATTTTGGTGTGTGTATGTAACATAGATATAATGTTTTATGTTATCAAAAGCATTTTTGTAAAGCACCTAGAGCAGATTTCTGGATAGTGTGCTATATAAGTATCCATTATTATTATTATTATTACTTTCTGCAATCTGTTAATTAAGAGAGAGAGAGAAAGACAGCAAACTTGCAACTTTAGAACTGCAGTAATCCAGTCTTGGACATGGACAGAACAGCAAAAGAGGATACCAACTGTGCCATGCTTCTTTTCTATAGTTTCAGTTTCAGTTTCAGTAGCTCAAGGAGGCGTCACTGCGTTCGGACAAATCCATATACGCTACACCACATCTGCCAAGCGGATGCCTGACCAGCAGCGTAACCCAACGCGCTTAGTCAGGCCTTGACAAAAAAAAAAAAAAAAAAAAAAGAAAAGAAAAAAAAGATAAAATAAAATAAAGGTGAATAAATAATAGATAAGCTTACATAAATAAATAAATGAATAAATAATAATTATATTATAAAAAGGTAGTAATAATAATAATAATAATAATAATAATAATAATAATAATAATAATAATAATAATAAAATAATAATAATAAGAAATAAATAAAT
>NC_134901.1:21329552-21332052 GCF_041734735.1 Babylonia areolata
ATTTACCTATCTATCTATTCATTCATTCATTCATTCATTTAGTTAGTTAGTTAGCTAGTTATCATGGTTACTATCCAACTTCATCGCACGCGTACAAGCCGTCCTGGATAACCGATGTAGAATACAAACAGCATTGTGCAGTTAGTTCCATCTTAACTGCCATTGGGCAACCGTCACTAACATAAGTGTACTTGAAAACAAAGGAAAGAAGAGGCAGACGCAGACGCAGACGCAGACGCAGAAGAAGAAGAAATGTTATCAAGAACCAGAAGAACAATAGCAACAATAAATAACAGAGAAAGGAAAGACAGGATCGACTCAGAGGTAGAAAAATACGAAGGAATCGAGGGGGCCGAGTCGAAACGAGTACACAGAATGTAAGAACAATATACAGGCAAGCCGCATACAACAAAATAAGGCCAAATGAAAACGCTTAATAGCCAAGAAAAGCGTTAGACGAGACAGAGCGAAAACCTGACAAGATGGCGTGGAGAGCCTTGGCCAAAGGAATGATTCAGCGCTTATAGCTGTTAGAGGCGTTTGATTGGCTAAGAGCGGGCCAGACTAAGAGGGGCGTCTTTTCACTGTTAGCCGCGGGAAATTTGGCCAAACAGAGCAAACCATAGGCCTAGTTTGCATCAGTTTGACATGGTACAGTATGTGACACCAAAAATAAAATTGTATATGAAAAAGAGAGAACCAGGGGAAGGGCAAGAGCAAAAGGAACATAACAAGTATAAAGAAAATTAAAAAAAAAAGAAAAAAAAAGAGAAAAAAAAAAAAGGACAGCAGACACTATACTCGTTTTTTTTTTTTTTTTTTTTTTTTGTTTTTTTCTCCACTAGACATTTCCAATTCTGCCCCAGTGTAGTGACTTTTGTAAAAGTTAGTCGGAATTAACATTGTTTGACTAAAAAAAAAAAAAAAAAAAAAAAAAAAAAAAAAATGTTCAGAAAACTATCTCATTTACACTGACGGACACCTTATAGGAGAAAAGCAACAAAAGACGCCGCCACGCTGAATGAAAGACAGACATTGAAAAAAGAAGAAGAAGAAGAAAACAACAATACACTATAAAACACACACACACACACACACACACACACACACACACACACACACACACACACACACACACACACACACACACACACACACACACACACACACACACACACAAACTACAAAAAAACCCTCGAACCTCACATTGTTCAAAATCAATATAGAAGCCGTCATTTCGAATCCTGCCTAGGACAGTCTCACAGCCAATATCTGACAAAGTATTTTATAATTCCCTAATAAATCGACCAAAATGGAGCGAAGAATAGGGCCATGAAGACTTTCTTAAAAAAAAAAAAAAAAAGAAAGAAAAAAGAATCAATGAATACCTACATTGAAAGGAAAAGGCTGGCAAAAGGTAAACGTTCTTTTTTTAATTTTTTTAATTTTTTTATTTTTATTTTTTTGCCAGATGAACTGGAAAATGCATTGCTCTGTTTCGCCTTCCCGAATGTTTTGCCAACGCTTGTTTCGGTTACAGACATAAGAACGTTCGTTTCGTCTTGGCACTGTGCACCAGAATACAAACATCCAAACACAATAAATTGATTATATTATTAATGTCATTAAATCTGGGGGAAAAAGGGGACAAAGTTGAACGCAGGATTTTTCAGAACAAAAAACCTTATGTTTATAAAGACGTTTTTTAGTGGTAGATGAATCCTCTTGGAGTGAGACACGACGTTTCAAACCATAGGGCCGTTGTCAAGTGTTTAAGACAACGTCCCAGGTTCACAACTCGCATGTTGCTCAGGCGGAAACACGGTCCAGTGGTTATCATCATCATCATCATCATCATCAGCAGCAGCAGCAGCAGCAGCATCATCGTCATCCATCATCATCATCATCATCCATCATCCTCATTATCCATCGTCACCAAAATGATTATAGAAAACAAGATGACCCAAATTATGGGATAGAACAGAGAAAAAAAAAAAGGTTTGTCATGGAAACAAGTCAAAGAGTGCGTTACAAGTCAGTGTGTGTGTGTGTGTGTGTGTGTGTGTGTGTGTGTGTGTGTGTGTGTGTGCGTGCGTGCGTGTGTGTGTGTGTGTGTGTGTGTGTGTGTGTGTGGAGGTGGGGAGGGGGGAGGACGAAGAAAGAAACAGAGACAAAAGAACAGAGGAAAGAAACCTTTTCAAAAGCGGGTCGGGTTGATTAAATAACGCGCAAAGATCTCTTGGGAACGATGGGGAAAAAAAAAGTAAAAACAAAACCAAAACAAAGAAAGACAGAAAGACAAAAAAAAAACAAGAAAAATCTATAGAAACTATAAAAAAAAGAAACACATGAAAACAAGAAAAATCTATACAAACTATGAAAAAAAAGAAACACATGAAAACAAGAAAAATCTATAGAAACTATGAAAAAAAAGAAACACATGAAAACAAGAAAAATCTATACAAACTATGAAAAAAAGAAACACATGAAAAAAAGAGAA
>NC_134901.1:21339552-21352052 GCF_041734735.1 Babylonia areolata
TCTAGAGAACATTATGCTCCCTTGGCTTCCCCCATTCTCCACAAACCTCGCCCCCCCCCCACTGACCCCCTTCACATCCTCCTCCCTACCCACTTCTCCCTCAACCTCTGACCCCTCCCACCCCCACCAACCACCCCTCCCCAGAAAAAACAAAACAAAAAAACTCCGTTCTTCTTTGTCCTGGAAAAATGTTGCATATGGAACAGGCTAGAGGGTGTGTGTGTTGGGGGATGGGTGGTGGGTGGTGGTGGTGGTGGGGGGGGTGAACATGGGGGTAAGGGAGGGTGGGTAGGGGGGGGGGGCGGTCGGAGGTGGGGGGTCATGTGGCACGAATGCAAGGAAATTGAGAAAGGATAGGCGAGTGACATGCTTCCTATCTGCTTACGTGTCTGCATGCTGTGTCACTACATCTCTCTCTCTCTCTCTCTCTCTCTCTCTCTCTCTCTCTCTCTCTCTATCTATCTATCTATCTATCTATCTCTTAAGCGTGTGTGTCTATCTGTCTGAATAGGGAAGAGAGTTAAAGAAAAGAAAAAAAGAGAAAGCTTCCAGCATGTCATCTTCCTAACTGTCGAGCAAAAAAAAAAAAAAAAAAAGAAAAAGGGAAAAAAAAAATCCTTGCGCATTATTTGCGTTAAAGATGCTAATATTATGCGCTACGGTGGCGCACGCTTTCCCTTCCGTCCTTCCTTCCTTCCTTCCTTCCCTTCCCTTCCAGCACAGAATATGCCTATTGGCTTCTGCTGCCCCACCCTCTCCCCCCATCCCCACTCTTTCTAGTCCCCCCCCCCCACATCACCCTCCGCCTCCCTCCAGCAGCAGCACACCCACTTACACCCACCCACACATCCCCCCCCCTCACCCCCATTATGCTTTTCTTCCCGTGTCCTGGTAAAATGTTGCATATGTAACAGTGGGGTGGTGGGGGAAGGGGTGGGGGTGGGAGAGGGGGCGGGGGGGCATGCATGGAAATTCTAGATGAAAAAAAAAACAACCCAATAAAACAAACAAACACCAAAAGAGTGAGTGACACGCTTCTTCTTTTCCTTCTTCTGAGGTGTTTTACTTGTATAACATCTCTCTGTGAGACTTCTCTGCACTCTGTCTGTCTGTCTGTGTGTCTGTCTTGTCCTCCCTGTCTCTGTACAGTCCCCTTTTCTCTGCTTTCCGTCTCTCGGACTCTGTGTGTCTGTTTGTGTGTGTGTGTGTGTGTGTGTGTGTGTGTGTGTGTGTGTGTGTGTGTGTATCTGTGTGTGTGTGCATATCTCTCTCTCTGTGTTAAATAGACTGCTTGACAAAAGTCACAGAGAGAGAGTGAGAGAGAGAGAGAGAGAGAGTGAGAGAGAGAGATAGTGAGAGAGAGAGATAGTGAGAGAGAGAGATATATTCAACCCCGGTCAAACGGAAGCTGAGATCAGTGAAATGAGAATAGAGGAAGTGAGGGAGAGAGAGACAGACAGACAGACAGACAGACGTATGAGGGAGAGAGAGAGAGACAGAGACAGAGAGTGCGTGTGTGTGTGTGTGTGTGTGTGTGTGTGTGTGTGTGTGTGTGTGTGTGTGTGTGTGTGTGTGTGTGTATGCGTGTGTGTGTGTGGTGTGTGTGTGTGTGTGTGTGTGTGTGTGTGTGTGTGTATGCGTGTGTGTGTGTGTGTGCCGAACCGTGGTGAAACGGAAACTGAGATCAGTTGGAAAATCAAACTGAGCGTCTAGTCTTTCGGATGAGATGACAAACTGTGGTCCCGTGTGCAGCATGCACGTGGCGCACTGAAAAAGAACCCATGGCAACAAGAGTGTTGTAAAAACAACAACAACAACAACAACAACAAAACAACAACAACAACAAACAATAACAACAACAACAACAACAAACAACAACAACAAAACAACAACCCACCACTCTGATGGGTACACAAATATATAACCATGCACTCCAGGCCTGACAAGCGCGTTGGGTTATGCTGCTGTCAGGCATCTGCCTAGCAGATGTGGTGTAGCGTATATGGATTCGTCCGAACGCAGTGACGCCTCCTTGAGAAACTGAATTTGAAACGTGTATATATTTCAAAGATGGCGTTGAGGTTGCTGCACAAAGACTATGTAATCCCCCCCCCCAACACACACACACACACACACACACAAAAGAGAAAAAAGAATGAAATCCAGATAAAGAACGGTAGATGACATTTATATCTGAAAGTACAATACCAGGCCAACATACATCGTTGGGGCTGAAACCCTTCATCTGACAAGGGGCGAAACCTTTCATATGGCAAACACATACATCGTTGGGGCGAAACCCTTCATCTGACAAGATGCGAAACCTTTCATATGGCAAGCACATACATCGTTGGGGCTGAAACCCTTCATCTGACAAGCATATCTGTCAGCAGCAGTCCAAGGGTTAAAAACAACAACAACAACCACCCAAATAAACAAACACATAAACAAACACACAACAACAAACAAACGCTTAACGCCTGAAAGATGAAACTAAACCCACAAGGCTTTGCATTCAGCATTCAACATTCAACAAACAAACCTGGGCAAAGCCAGTTGCACGCTCGCACACTGCTGTAACAAAAGGAGATTATCCCGAAATTGCGCCCCCCCCCCCCCCCCCAACCTAAAAAAGACTCCGCGACGGAGAATCACACACACAGGAGGCAGAGATTGCCCAGCAAACAAGGCTGTTCCAATGAACAGAATTACCTGCACACAGAGATGATAAAAAAGAAATTAAAAAAAAGAAAAGAAAAGAAAAAAAAGAAGCCCACCTTGAGGCTGTGAAACTGAAAGGCACGTTTAAACACTGTTGGCGCGAATCACGAGATTTTGAAACGCTCGAGTAAAACAACAACAAAGGATGAGTCAGATTTATGTCGCTACAAAGTCGCTGCAAGTGTCGGGCTGAACGGGGGGGGGGGTGGGGGGTGGGGGTGGGGGGATGGGGTGGGGGAGTGGAGGGGGGGGGGGGCGGGGAGTGGAGGGGGGTGTCAATCTAAAAGTGGTTCAAGTGGCAATGTGGCTGAAGAGAGTTCGAGTCTACTGCTCCAAAAATAGATAGATAGCTCATAGGCCACGAAAGCTATAGCCAACTGGACGCCATACTCAGACTCGTATCTGGCTGTCAGTCTGTTGAGAAGTCGTCTGCTAACTGGTGGTAGCTTCCGAACTGTAACCGTGTATCTTCGATGAAATCGTGTTATGCTTGCCCTCACGACATGCCAAATGTTGTGTCTTGATTAATATCTGCCAATGGTTTATTTACGAAACTTATTACAGGAAAAGCAGTGCAGTGACACGTTGCGCAAAAATCATCTGGAGGCACACACAGGAATGTCAGCTTAACTAACGCCACGAGCAAACGAAAGCTTGCAGTGAAACAGTCATCGAAGCCAGCTGAGCACTCGGCTACATACATGAAGGCACCGCTTCGCGCTGTACTGATACGAGAAGCAAAATGGCTGATTGAACACTTCCGCTGGCTTCAGTTAGCAAAGGGGCTCAAATAAGGCATGCGCTATCCACCTATTTTTAGAACAATGGTTCGAGTCCAACACACCAATAGACCTTGAGTGGCTGTCTGGGTGCTTGTGAAACTGATTCACCCCTGCGCCCGCGCACTGCTAGGGTGACGAAATTCGTTTCAATAAAATGGTTTCCACGTTCCTGCATGATTACACACACACACACACACACACACACACACAAACAACCTGCAAGCGAAGGGAATTAACTTTTGCAGTATTTCCAGTGGTGTTGTTGACTCGTGACAATTCAAAGGAAACACTGGTCGATTTCACTATATTTTTTTTTAGTTTTCCACAGCATCAAAAAAGGTAAGAAAAGCCTGCTGAGACTGCAAAATCCCTAGCGTTGAATTGGGTTAATCGTCGGTAGTTGGTCGATAAACCCCGAGGTTCCTTGTGCAGCATGCACATAGCAGCACGTAAGTAACAGTATAAGTATCAGTAGCTCAAGGAGGAGTCGCTGCGTTCGGTCAAATCCATATACGCTACACCACATCTGCCAGGCTGATGCCTGACCAGCAGCGAAACCCAACGCGCTTAGTCAGGCCTTGAGAAAAAAAAAGAGAAAAAAAAAGAATAAAATATTTTTTAAGTAATAATAAGAATATAAAAATAGGCGCAAAATCTTGATGAAATCAACTCTGAGCGCACAAAAGAAAAAAAAAAGATAAATAAATAAAATAAGTAATTAATGAATAAATAAATTTAAAAGCAGCACGTAAAAGAACCCACAACAACAACAACAACAACAACAACAACAACAACAGCAACAACAGAATATTGTCACTTGTAAAATTATGGTACAAAATCTTCTTTGATAGTGAAATAGATACATCTGTAGACATGGGGTGAAAAAAAAGAAAAAACAAAGAAGTGGCGCTGAACTGAGGCTACACGTTTTCCACGTGGAGAGCAGCCCAGATTTCACGGAGATTAATAATTATGTTGCAACAAACAACAACAACAACAACAACAACACACACACACACACACACACACACACAGCAGTCAAACACTATACACTGCATGCAATGTATAGCAATGGAAAGGAATACTGTGGAGTACAATACAATACAATCCAATGCAATACAAATCTACGCTATTTTCTAGCTTAACCCGGAGAGCGCGATGAGCCACGATCGTGGCTTTCCCGGTAAAGTGCGATGGGCCACGATCGTGGCTCTGTTTACATAAGGTCCGACATCGTACGGCTATGCTCGGCAGCCTTCGTAAAACTGCCTCGTTCTGGTGTTACTGCCTCCCTGCTTGTGTTTGCACAAACTTTGACCGAGTTTATAAGTCCAGATCTTCGTATTTTTTGTAAACAATTAGTGACACTGAAGTTGACACAGCTCAGGAAATGAGTGACCTTGTCACTAGTGATGATTCATTTGCTGACAGGGATTCTGGTGAAAACGGCTTTGTTATTTTGACACTTGGGCATGCTGGCTTGCTTGTTGTTCATTCAGTTTTGTGTCTCCAGCCACAAAAACTGGGGGGTGGGTGATGGGGGTGGGGAGGGGTGGTAAAGTGGGTTAGGCATGGGTCTATTGCGATTTCTTGACCAAATCAAGCTAGAAAACTGGAAATTATTTTGATTTAAAGCATTCTTGCTGCTTTTGAAAGCAACATGAGCTAAAAGAAAACATTTATTTCTGTTTTTGCCTGTGATTGCATAAAGTATTGTAGATGTGCGCGTGCGTGGCGTCGGTGGGTGTGTCTCAAACAAATAATACAGTGCTTATAATTTCATTGTTTCAGTTATATTCATTTCATAATTCTGCAGCCAGAACATTTTCTGCACAGTTTAATGCCAATTTTGAGATTTTGACTCTGTAAAAGATGTGAAAATACCTATAAACATTGTGGTTGACGTTTTTGGAAAACAAGTTTGCAAAATTTGTTGTTTATATCCTGTGGAATATCTCCAACTACTTACAAGGTACAGCCTTTTTCTTACTTTTATCTGATTCTTCATTCACTCTACTTTCCAAAAATGTATAGGTTTACCTATTTATTCTTACTGATAAGCATACAAATGCCCCAAATCAGAGCACAGGTAGCGGAGGCAAACTATCCCTTTGTTTTAAGCATGATTTCTGTAAGCATGTTTTATTATATCCAGCACTTTGAGGGTTAATGGTAATCAGTGGTAGGCCTGTACAGGTATTTTCTTTTTGTTTTCTGTTCCAATCTTCAATCATGGCATGCTTTGCAAAAAAAGAAAAGAAAAAAAAAAGAAGGAAAAAAATCGCAAGGGGTTTAAATACATCTCTCTCTCTCTTTACGTCTGTCGTTCTCTCTACCGCCACCCCTGTTTGTGTGTGTGTGTGTGTGTGTGTGTGTGTGTGTGTGTGTGTGTGTGTGTGTGTGCGTGTGCGAAAGAGACAGGCCAGCAAACACAGACAGATTGAGAGTGAAAGACAGGGAAAAAAAGATAAGGAGAGAGAGAGAGAGACAGAGAGAGAGAGAGAGAGAGAGAGAGAGAGAGAGAGAGAGAGAGAGAGAGATTCAGATGGTTTATTCATTTAGGCCATAGCCCCATACGAACAAAGGGCGATAACAACATTAGTGCATGTATCAACAGAACGATAGCAATTAATTACGACATAGTTATAAAAAAAAAGAAGCTTTATATAAATATAGGGCCAAATTACGTATAAGTCCCTCATCTGCAGATGCCATCAGGAGATTAACTCTCTCCATACGAACGGCGAAAGAGACGACGTTAACAGCGTTTCACCCCAATTACCATCATCAAAATATTACAATCGGAAGGCTCTTATACTGAAGAGGTGAATGTTGACAAAGAATACCACAATTCTGACGACGGAAGCTAAAGGTTTTGTCATTCAGACACCCACTGGACATCCGAGGGGTCTGTGTAGAGGAGAAGAGAGGACTGGCCGTACTGAGTGAGTTAAATCTAAATGAATATAGATATATGTATGATATTTTTTGGGGGATAAATTTTTCACGAAGAACACACAAAACAGTGTACTTGATCATCTGTGGACTCTTTACACAATGGACACAAGAGATCAGAACTGTATACATTTTTACAGCGGTACCTGTGGGTGTTTATTTCCCATACACCAAGTCTAAATCTTGCCAAGATGAATCTGAGATGTCTATCCATATCAAACAAAAGATAATTCTTCATATATTTGTATATTTGTACATACCAAACCTTTCACTAGACTGAATATGGGTTTCCCAGTTCTGCCATCTACAATCGATCATGCGCTGGCGAAGGGTTTGTAAAAATACATTATCTAAACCTACGTTTTGGAAATACCAAGCATACCCAAACCCGAGTTCACAAATACATATTCGTACATTTCAAACCCATTTTCTTTTTGCCTCTTAAGTCTAAGTCATATAACATGTGTGCACGGTTTCCTTGGCAGTCGATCTGCACTCATTTTCAGTAGTTTCAGCCAATAGCGAATACAACTGATTGCAGAGATTATATAATCTGGATGTCTATTTGTTTCCCCATATACTAAATCGTTTGGTGTTTTCATATCAATACCCCAAACCCTTTTAAGTCCAAATAAATGTACAGATTCAGAATGCACAACAGCATTCTTATCCAAACCCCATAACTCTGACCCATGGGCTGAATCTGGGCATCAAACACTCTGGAGAGAAAGAGACAGAGAGACAGAGAGACAGTGAGACAGAGACAGCGAGAGAATAACAAAACAAGACAAAAATTAAAAAAACATTATTTTCTTATGGACAGACAGACACTGTTGGATAGTCTAAAGCCTGGTTTGGTGAGAAAATACAAAACGAGGCAAGACAAAACAATATTATCTACTTATAGATAAATAGGTAAACACTGGTGTCCCTTTTTTGTTTCCTTTTTCCGATCAAGTCACCCGCACCCCCCCCCCCCCCCCCCCCCGCCTCTCCCCTGCCCCACAAATACTATTAAATGATAACAGCGAGAGAGCGAAAGAGTGATCTATAGACAGACATGTATATAGAGCCAGAGATCGAAACAAAAGCACGCACCAGAAAAATAAAAGATGAGACAGACACATAGATATAGTTTACATTCTAGATCCGAATAAAAGACAGAAAATCCGCTTTGATTATCCAAGTAAAACAAACAAACACAGAGAAAAAGAAAACTGTTATTTTATGCCGAAAAGATGAAAAGCCAAAACAGTGAGCATGGCATTTCCGTTTACAACATTCTAACGACATAAGCCGATTCGTAAAAGACGTAGGATTATCTGCCCACCCTTTAACCACCTCTCTCTCCCACTCCCACTCCCACCCCCACCCCAACCACGAACCCCCAACCCCTTAAAGACCCCACTGCAAACATCAGACACGGCAGTAACACGAGCAACAAAGCGGTTTAACAGAAAACAAAAACCCAAAGCAAAAAAAACAACAACAACAACAAAACAACAACAAAAAAACAAAACAAAAACAAAAAAACACAAACAAAAACTCACACACACAAACAACAACAACCAAAAAACCCCCATAAAACCAAACAAACAAACAACAAACAAACAAAAAAAACCACTAAAATCAGGGGGCGAAGAAAATATTAGTGGGTACGTGAAGGTTTGGGGGTGGGGTGGGGGGTAGGGTTGGGGGTCGGGGTACGGAGACACCGCTTGGTTTATGGATGAACCATGAGATCGGAAGTTCCTGGGAGAACGAAAACTTTCTAGAGTTCCCCTCCCCCCCCCCCCCCCCCCCCCCCACACACACACACAACAAAGAAAAACAGCAACACAAAAACAAAACATAACAAAATCAACAACTACAACGTTACGAACGACACTGGTAACTTATATATATATATATATATATATATATATATATATATATATTTTTTTTTTTTTTTTTTTTTTTTTTTTTACTGGAGTTATTGATAAAATGACACTAAATTATTGGCAAACAGTGGCACTTTCATCCAATGAAAAAAACCCCAAAACAAACAACAACAACAACAACAACAACAACAAAACAAACAAAAAAAAACCACACACACACACACAAAAACATTGCTACCGTATCGTATATAATTACCATAAACCCCTGAATAATGATTCTTGTTAACCTTTCGCTGAAACATTGATTTTTTTAGTCGTGTATTCTTTTTCAAACAACATTAAAAAAAAAAACAACAACAAAAAACCCAACAGTTCCTGGGGAGCAAACTTCAGACAGATTCTTTGCGTAATAAACACGAGGACAGTGTTTGACCACACTACGCAGCCTACACAGCTTGAATTATCTCTCTCTCTCTCTCTTTTTAATTTGATATTTTGTGAAAACATACTTGCTGGTTTTGAAGTAGTCGCGATTTTATTTAATTTTCTTTAAAAAAAACAACAACCTTTTGTTCTGAATACTACTACTACTGCTACTACTACTACTACTACTACTACTACTAATCCTCCTCCTCCTCATCATCATCATAAAATAATAATAATCATAACAACAACAACAACAATAATAATAATGTAAAAAGTAGTAAATGGATACTTATGTAGCAGAAATCTGCTCTAAGTGCTTTACAAAACACTTTTGTTGACATAACACATTACATCAATGTTACGTACACACACACCAAAATGTGACTAACACATACACACACACTCACACACACACACACACACACACACACACACACACATACACACACACACACTAACTTTCCGCGAATGCCAGTGTGCTGACCAGCCAGTTTGGTATCAAGGATGTCAGCGATAGAGCCGTACCGTCTTCACAGGAAACAGGAACTTCTACTTGGATCAAGCCGGAAGGGTGGACTGATAATAATTATGCTCATCACCCTTATCCAGACAGACAGATGGAATGCCGTTACTGCTTGATTTTCGGGAAAAGACTAGGAGGGAAAGTTGCACTGGCTCTTAGTGCTGCAGCCATGAGTGGGAGGTGGATGGCAGGGGAGGGAGGGGAGGGGTGGGGGCGTGGGGGGCTAGTTGGCCTTTGGGGGAACCATCCCAACGCCGACTGTCCTAAAAAAAAAAAAAAAAAAAAAAAAAAAAAAAAAACCTCTTGGCCGAGAGATGTTGGGATGTAACTTGGGCAAGAGACACTCTCCCGCTATAATTAAATTCTAACCAAGATAGTCGGGACAGCAGTTGCCTCCTCTGTCTTCCGACTTCTGCGACTTCCTTTGACTGTCTCATTCCAAAAAAACGCATGGTCTTTGGAAAGTTCCTGTTCAGCGGGAAACATGTCCGTACCATAATTATCTTCTTCTTTTTCTTCTGCGTTCGTGGGCTGTAACTCCCACGTTCACTCGTATGCACACGAGTGGGATTTTACGTGTATGACCGTTTTCGGGGGTGTGCATGCTGGGTATGTTCCTGTTTCCATAACCCACCGAACGCTGACATGGATTACAGGATCTTTAACGTGCGTATTTGATCTTCTGCTTGCATATACACACGAAGGGGGTTCAGGCACTAGCAGGTCTGCACATATGTTGACCTGGGAGATCGGAAAAATCTCCACCCTTTAACCACCAGGCGCCGTCACCGTGATTCGAACCCGGGACCCTCAGATTGAAAGTCCAACGCTTTAACCACTCGGCTAATGCGCCCGTCCGTACCACATCATTTTCCGTTTGTTTTCTTGATGACTGTGTCGGAGTCATCATGATGTCCTACAATGGCTTGATGGACCTTGCTGCGGACCTCTCCGTTTGGCACATGGTCTGTGTAGTGTAATGCCTAAGGAGGAGGAGGAGGAGGAGGAGGATGAGAAGGAGGAAGAGGAGGAGGAGAGGGAGGAGGAGGGGGAGGATGAGAAGGAGGAGGAGGAGGAGGAGGGGGAGGAGGATGAGAAGGAGGAAAAGGAGGAGGAGGAGGGAGGGGGGGGTGAATGGTGAGTTGGGGTAAACCGAGCAGAGGGGGGGAGGGGGAGGGGGTGAAATTTGAAACAAATATCTAAATACAATGAGAGAAAATTTCTTAAAGGTCTTCGTAAAAGATAAACCGTTAATATAACAAGCGAAATAACTGATAACGAATAAAAAAAAGAAAAAAAAAAAAAGAAAAAGAAAAAAAAAAGACATTTTCAGTCACTTGTGATGACACACTTTCTTGCAGGTAAAGCGTTATCAAATCACAGCCAAAATTGTATGCTTTTTAATTGTCACATTGCTGAAGCATATGCACTTGACTTTAGGGTATTATTTAGTCCGCAATGAATTAGATACTAGTCTAAAAATTAAACTTAGAAAATGGTCTGCGAATCAGACCAGAGCCTGAGAGAGTTCACCGACGAGGTTTTAGAGCTAAATGAAGGCACGTATTTAAAAAAAAAAAAAATCCCCTTTCTAGTATATTACTTATTTCTTTGTGTGACAATGGGCGGTGTACCTTTATGGATGCCCAAGATCTTCCTGCAGCATCTATATCATTTCTGTTGCCAGTGTCTTTCTTTACAACGTTTTACCATCACGGATTATCAAATTATCAAATAGATACCCCCCTCCCCCTTTCCTCCCAACTCCACGCTAACCCCCTCCCCCAAACATGTATCATTCCCCTTGGACTTACTTCAGAGAACACCGTTTCATGTTTAATGCACCACACTGTCCCTTATCAAATCCTATTCCAAACAGGAATGCCTATTGGACCAAATCTTACTTTCATGGATTAACAAAGACATATCCTTCTCTCCCTCTAATCCAAAGCACCCTGCCGACTCACACAACCCCCTCCCCCCCCCCCCCCACACACAACCCTCCCCCCCTCTACACACACACAACCAAACCCAAGGCGCCACCAGATGTTTTCTCTGATCCATTTTTAATAAACACACACACACACACACACACACACACACACACACACAAACAAACACACACAACACACACACACACACACACACACACACACACACACACACACAACACACACACACACACACAGCGCTTGCTTTGTTTGGTGAGTGTGAAGAAGGCAGTGACGTGGTGAAACCTACCCCCCCCCCCAAAAAAAAAAAAGAAAAAAAAAAAAAAAAAAAAAGTAGCTGACCTCCCGCTGTGGAGTAAATCCAAGGTCTCCTCAACCCCACATCCCAACAACCCAACATTCTCGAACGAAAACGTGCAAATATTTACCCGAGCCCTCAAAAAAACAAAAACAACCCCCCCAAAAAAACAAAACAAAAAAAGAAACAACAACAACAAAACAACACTTAATTAAGGGGTGTCAGTTAAATCTTCGTTAAAATCCACTCTCATTTGCAGTAAACTATGCGGCACTCCCAAGCCAAACTCCCCACACCCACCCCCTCACCCACCCCACCTCCCACCCCTTCACCCAGGGTGTATGTGTGTGTGTGTGTGTGCGTGCGTGCGTGCGTGTGTGTGTGTGTGTGTGTGTGTGTGTGTGTGTGTTTCGTTTGTGCATTTATTGTCTTCCCTGAGTGCCTGATAGTATGGCCGTGTATTCTTCAAACTGCGATGTATCTCAACGTTTGAGGAAGTTGTGTGTCAGAAGGGAGAGAAGGATGGGAGTGGTAGTATAAGAATGGCCGGGGGGGCGACGAGGGGGCGTGGGGGGTGGGGGCGGCGGTTGGGGGGGGGGGGGGGGCATGGGGGGGAGGTCTTCAGCAGTATGGCTTCGATATTGGTGAGTTTGGCTTTCACGAGGACCTCAACATGTTACCTTCATTGACAAAGAAGGTAAGTTTGGCTTTCATGAGTAAAGGTCTCAACATGTTACCTTCATGGACAAAGAAGGTGAATTTGGCTTTCATAAGGAAAGACCTAGAGATGTCACCTTCATGGACAAAGAAGGTGAGTCTGGCTTTCATGAAGAAATATCTCAACATGTTACCTTCATGGACACAGACGGTGAGTTTGGCTTTCGTGAGGGAGGTCACAACATTTCACCTTCATGGAAAAAGATGGTGAGTTTGGCTTTCATGAAGAAAGACCTCAACATATTT
>NC_134901.1:21359552-21362052 GCF_041734735.1 Babylonia areolata
TGAGGGGTAGGGTGCTAGTGGTTGGGGGTGGGGGTGGGGGTGGGGAAGTGGAGTGGGGGGGCGGGGGGGGGGAGTGGAGTGGGGTTGGGGTGGTGATGGAAGCTAGTTGTTCAGACTCTCTTCCCCCTCTTCTACGACCTGCATTTCTTTCACCCCCATTTACCCTTAAAGCCGAGACAATCAAAGCATGAGTCACGGGGAAAAGAAAAACAACAACAACAACATCTGTACCGTCGCACGTCAGAATAAGTTTAGTTTCAGTTTCAGTTTCAGTAGCTCAAGGAGGCGTCACTGCGTTCGGACAAATCCATATACGCTACACCACATCTCCTAAGCAGATTCCTGACCAGCAGCGTAACCCAACGCACTTTGTCAGGCCTTGAGAAAAAATAAAGAAACTAAACTAAACTAAACTAAACTAACTAACTGAATAATAATAATATAATGAATAGATAAATTAATTAGTAAATAATAATAATAATAATAATAATAATAATAATAATGAAAATAAAATAAATAAATAGATTGAAAAAAAATAATAAAAAAGACAACAATGATGATAAATAAGCAAACAAATGTAAAAAAAAAAAAAAAAAAAAAAAAAAAGAAGCAGACACACATTCACACATACACACACACATGCATAACATATATGCACCAAACATGCAGTTTCACAGATATGAAAGCACAGTCAAATACACATAAACGTACATGAGGCCCAACACACACACACACACACACACACACACACACACACACACACACACACACCTTACCCTGCGCCCCCTCTAATCCCCTCCACACACTCATTTCTAGGCTACATATCGCAGCTTCCACGGCACACACACACACACACACACACACACACACACACACACACACACACACACACACACGCGCGCGCGCAGAGGCACACTTACTTGTACAAGCACACACACACATACGCCCATATACCCCACCCACAAACCAACACACATATGCACACCCGGACGTTCCATTATTCCGTTCCTCTCACAGTGTAGGCATGCATACACTCACACACCTCTTCATCTATCCCCCCGCCCCCCCCCCCCCCCCTCCCTACACACACACACACACACACACACACACATACGCACGTGCACAGAACTCTCCTGACAATTGTGTACACTTACACCCTCGCGCATGCACAAATGCATTCAAACACACAGACCCACACATACACACAAACACACACATACACACACGCACATAGGCTGCCACTGATTGGCCGCAAGAGGGATGGGAAAATGATTTCTGATGCCAAGAGCGTGGCGTTTAGTGTGTTGCTCAGTCTAATGTAAAAGCCTAGAGACTCTGTTCCGTTTTGAAGAAGTTTGCGCAATGTTGGTTTGGAAATGATGC
Source organism: Babylonia areolata (assembly GCF_041734735.1). NCBI lineage: Eukaryota > Metazoa > Mollusca > Gastropoda > Neogastropoda > Buccinidae > Babylonia > Babylonia areolata. The sequence continues at coordinate 21,360,936 of NC_134901.1, forward strand.
CGATATTTGTTTGATTTGCAAAACATCGTGCTTTACATTTCATGCTAGACTTACGGCCGCTCCCTCTCTCTGCCTTTATCTCTTTGAGGTGATCGATGGTGTGATGGCCTTGTACCTGTTCTTTTTGATATTATTTGACATTTCTGAGGATTTCCGATTTTTCTAGATGTTGGCCGCTCGTTTTGTTGCATTACCAGCAAGTCTGTCAGCTCGCTCATTTCCCTTAACACCTGAATGTCCCAGGCAGTATGACCATGTATGTTTTTTAATCTGAAAGTTGCACATTGCCTTATGCCACTCTGGGCTTCCCATTCCATTTTCAATTTTCTGTATGAGGTTCATTGAGTCGGTTAAAATCATGACATGTTGGTTTCCGGGCATATGGATAGACGATAGCCACTGGAGGGCATGTGTCACAGCTTCAACTTCCAACGTTAGGCTAGAGGTTGTGACTTTGTAGGCAGCATTCTCTTCCCTAACTGTTTTTCCATTTTGTTTCGCAGTGAATCCCCAACCGGATAGGTCTTTGGTGACTGAGCCATGCGTGTAAATGATGATGTCCTCTTCTTGACTGTTTTCGTCTATGAGCAGCTTCACTTCCGCATCAGTTTTGCCCTCTGGCCATTTCCAACAATGTCTTCCTAGAGTGCGTGAAATGGCTGTGTTGAATAGATGGTTGAGGTTTTTGGGGTTTTTCTCCCATTCTTTTGTTTCTTTCAGGTCTTGTAGTCGGCATACTAGCTGGATTGTGTCTTATGCTTGCCCCATCCATGATCTTCCTCGTCCTAGACGGCTGCCTTTTGGTTCTTTGACTGCGTCATGCAATGGGTTTTAAGGGTTTTCTAATGCTTTGAAGTAGGTCTTAACCTGTTCTAACTTGTTTCTGGCCTGCACTGAAGGAAGGTCAAGCAGGTATCGCATGGTTTCCGTGGGCGTGTCTTTTGTTGTTCCAAGGATCAGCCTCATAGCTTCATTTTGAACTTTTTCTAATTTTAGGAGGTTGCTTTGAGATGGTGTTGTTAGCCCAAGTCCGTAGTCGATCACACTGAGGACGAGTGATTGGTATAGCAGGAAGAGGTGGCGTTGTTCAATACCTTTGGTTGCCATTGCTTTTAAG
>NC_134901.1:21372052-21374552 GCF_041734735.1 Babylonia areolata
GCCGTCGCTAGTAGTCGTGGTGTCTAGACGCATACTTACTACTTGCCCCCCCCAGTTGCACTGTCAGCTCCTCTCCCATCTCTACAGTCAGAAGATATCAAAAGACTGACCAGTGCCCTTGTGACACAGGCCCACAGACCCCCCAGCCCCCTCCCATATCCTGCAGTCCTGCCCAACCTTAGGCGCTCTGAGACGCCAGGCATGGCCCAACCCAGTGGTGGAGCTCCAGGAGAAACTGTGGGGGACCGGACGGGGCTCCTGCGACGGACCGCGGACTTCGCTGTCCTGACCGGACTGAAAATGTAGCGTGACCAGGGAACGCGGAAGAAGAAGAAGAAGTTCGTTAGTGATGTGTACTGAGGTGGGTAAGATAGGGGTGTGAGGGTGGGGGTGGGGGTGGGGACGTGAGGGGAAGGGATGGGGGAGTTGAGGATGGGTTGAGGCAGGGTTGAAATGTGGGGAGGGCAGGGGTGACATACTATCAATTTTATTGATTGTGTGTGTCTAAAAAGGACGGATTCTTCGGATTCAGGACTTTTCTCCTCTCGTTTTTGGGGAGACACACACACACACTTTGTACACACACACACACACACACACACACACACACACACACTTTGTACACACACACACACACACACACACACACACACACACACATACACACACACACACACACACACACACACACACACACACACACACACACACACACACACACACACTCACGCACACACACACACACACAGACATGTACGAACATACACAAACACACACACACACTCACACGATCTTACTAAAGCTTATGACCGAGTGTGGCATAGCAGACTGTTATTTAAGCTGAAACAAATTGGTCTGTCGGGTCATGTTCATGACTATGTTAAATCCTTTTTAAGTGGGAGATATATAGTGGCAAAAGTGGGAGTAACTTTATCAACCTCTAGGCCTATAAACATGGGAATCCCGCAGGGTTCCATTATTTCTCCATTGTTGTTCAACATTATGCTTTATGATTTACATACATGTTTTTCATCATCTACCAAGCTGGCTCAATATGCTGATGATATTGCTATATGGATTCAGACATCCTTGAGGAAAAGGACAAGCCTACATTACATAAATTATGTACAGAAACATTTTCAGGGTGAACTCGATAGACTGAGTAGCTATATGCAATCTAATGGTTTTGAGTTTTCTGTAGAAAAAACACATTTGATCCTCTTTAATAATGGTTATAATCCCAGCAAACTACCACTTTTTTTTTAGGAGGACGTGAAATATTTTTCAAGTCGGAAATCAAATTTCTTGGGATCCTATTTACTTCAAAATTAAACTGGAAGAAACACATTGATTCAATGGTGACTAAAGCAGTTAAAAGTTTAAATTTCTTAAAAATTGTAAGTCACTCTCCTTGGGGACAAGACTCCAAAATTCTTTTACATTTAGCGACATCTCTCGTAAGATCAAGATTGACCTACGGTCAAGAAATTTTCTTTTCTGCCCCGCCGACGTTCCTAAAGAAGCTGCGAATAATTGACAGTAAAGCTGTGAAACTGGCTTTAGGGGTACCTGTGCATACTAAGACCTCAGAAGCCTATAAGCTTGCGGGTATTCTACCACTAGATGAAATCAGAAAATTAAGTTCTGCTAAATATATTGTGAGATGTACAGCAGTGGATGATTTTGAGGAATTAAATATTAGGTCTGATATTGATTTTCCAAAAATTGCACAAAATAATTCAAATCTACAAACCATTCGCACATATGTGTCAGATATTTTAAATTCTTCAGACATTGATTTGCATGATATGGCACCTCGTGTTCTGGTGCCGCCTGTCCCTCCCTGGGAGTTAACAAAAGCAAACGTCAACATATGTGCTTCTGACACAACAAAAGGAGAATCTCCACATATAATAGCAGCATCTGTCAGAATTGAATTAGAAGAAAATTTTGATTATCATTTAAAAGTTTACACTGATGGCTCGGTCCTGGATGATAGCAGTGCAGGATGTGCTTTTGTCATTCCTGACCTAAAAACAGAAAAATAATATTATTTAGGTAAGGGACATTCAATTTTTACAGCTGAATTGGTGGCCATCCTTATGGCTTTAACTCATCTTGTTGATATACCAATCATAATAAGTAATATCCTATTTTGTGTTGATTCTCAATCTGTCTTAAAAGGTTTGCTCCTTTTGAGAATAATCAAAGAGAAGATTTATTTTTTTGAAATTAGGTATTTCTTGCACTCCCTATTTGTGAAGGGTACAAATGTTGATTTTTGTTGGATACCATCCCACACTGGATTCCGTTATAACGACCAAGCAGATAGGGCAGCAAAAAGGGGAGCAAAAAATCATATAGATAGTATAAAAGTATATTGCCCATTGTCATACAAGGAAATAAGCAATATACTAGAAAGAGACTTTTATAGGTGCTTGAATTCAAGTCTAAAACCTCGTCAGTTGACTCTCTCAGACTTTGGTCCGATTCGCAGACC
>NC_134901.1:21382052-21384552 GCF_041734735.1 Babylonia areolata
GTCGCGATTCCATCTTTAAGTCTATTCCATTTGTGTTTGCCTACGTTAAACTGATTTAACGCAGTTTGTAATTTTCAGCGACGAGCTCGTTAAAACTGACCATATCAGGTGACTTAAATTAAGATTATAAATTCATCTTAAAAACCAACACATTTTATTAGAAAGTAGGTGTTGAGCTCTTTCTTTTGCAAATTATCCGACGTAATTCGGTTCAGGAATCATTTAGAAATGTGTCACTGAACACCTTGTAAGAAACACATTTGATGTCCGATTTGGCCAGAGTAGTGTCGATCTGCTCGCAGCACACGTGATTGTCTTTGCGGTCCGCTTAACCTGCATAAATTGGCACAGCAAGTGATGAGTGATCATTTCATACCTGGTCAGTCATCTGACCAGAGCTGCTCTCTCTCTCTCTCTTGCTGTGTCGCGGGCAGTGTGAGTGTGTGTCGTGTGTGTTCTCACAACGGCTGACATCTCGCTACGTATCGCTGCACTGTCTTCTCTTTTATGTTCTTCTCTTCTTATATCTTCTCTTTTTTATATCTTCTTCTCTTATTGTCTTCTTTTCTTATGTTCTTATAACTATTGTAAATAAAACAATAGAAAAAACCCATTTGTGACTGGCCTCTATATGTTCCTGGCCTGTGCACGGGAATTCTGGTCTATCCTTTCGTTCAATCATTAATTTTAGTTAGTTCTTTTGTACCGTACCCTTGAATAACCACTCAGTTCACGGCTACGCACATATACATACAAAAACTCACATCATTTACAAACGCGAACCAAAGATTAAAAACAAAGAATAGAAAAAAGAAACCAATGTCTGTCAGGAAAAAAAAATAATGACTTGCACGGCTTCTTTTGGTCAGTCATAAAGAGATGATCATCTACAAGGGATTAAAAGAGTACTTCAATCCCCCCCCACTCCCGCACCCCCCCCCCCCCCCCCACCCATATTATACCATGAGCCGTTACTTCTTTCGCTGTCATTCGTTAACTATAAACATGTATACGTGGAGATATTTATGCTTTTTTTCCAACATTGTGTTTGGACACACAAGATTCCGATGCCCAAATTTATGACTATGTTTGTTTCTTCGAGTTAAAAAAAAAAAATCTTCTAATATTCTTCAGTTCTTTCGTGGGGGTGGTAGAGTGTGTATGGGGGGTGGGGGGAGTGGGAGGGGGAAGAGGGGCGTGGGGGGCGGGGGGGTGGCGGTGGGCGGGGGGGGGGGAGTGGGGGGGGTTGCGCATCAATCTTCTTATATTCTTCAGTTCTTTCGTGGGGGTGGGAGCGTGCGGGGCTTTGGGGGGGGGGGGGGGGGCGGGGGGGGGGGGGAGGGGGGGGTGCGCATCAATAGAGCTACGTGTCATCAACGCTACGTGCCAAAAAAGCGCTACGCGCTGCTACAACTACGTTGTTCAATAGTGTGCTGCGCATCGATAGACGCGTCAAGGGCACCTCTGCGCTTGGCCTAGTCTGCCAAGGAAACGAGAGAATCTCAGCGCACTGGTTCCAGTTTGACTAGTCGCCAGTATTTTCAACCCATCCACTACACCCTGAGTGGTGGTCTGGACGCAAGTCATTCGGATGAGACGATGCACCGAGGCCCCCGAGAGCAGCATGCATTTAGCGCACGGCATGGCAACGAAAAGGTTGTCCCTGGCAAAAATTCTGTATGTAGAAAAACCTATTCCGATAGAAAAACGCATAAAATTGCAAGCAGGAAAAAAAAAAAAAAAAAAAGAACAAAATAAGAAAGGGCGGCGCTCTTAGTGTAGCGAAGAGTTCTCCCAGGAAAGAGCAGTCCGAATTTCACATAGAAAAAAAAAAAATGTTGCAAAAAAAAAAGTTCTATAATACAATACAATACAAAACAATACATCTCGATCAATTATGTCGACTCTCTCAGTCTGTCTGTCTCTACATGCGATAATGTACCCTTATATATATATGGTGTATGGTTATAAACTGTTGATTATTAACCTATAGAAATATGTATTTGTTGTTAAGATTTGATGAGGACTGATAATTAGAATGTGGACAACTATCTGTTTTGATTTCTTTGTGAAAAAAAAAAGAAATTAACTAGAATTAGAGTTGGCAAACACTATCAATCCTGAAGTGGTCTGATTTTGTACTTGTAACTTGAAGAGTATGTGTGTGGTGTGTGAGAGAGAAAACACCAACATAACGCACGCTTACATTACACACATGAAATGAGGTTGTGAGAGACACTGGTCGAGCACATTAATTTTTGTTACATTCCACGCCCACGCATATATCTATCTATCTATCTATCTATCTATCTGTCTATCTATATATATGTCTTTGAACATGTTGCATTTTCTTGACTGTGGTTATAACCTCTCTTCTCATCAACGGCGAGTTCAAGGCCAGCACACACCGACTTTGTAGTCTCACAGCATTCACCACTTGAGCCCGTTACACACTCTCTGTGTAGGACTCGGCTACACAGGCGGTGTATGGCTACCTATA
>NC_134901.1:21404552-21412052 GCF_041734735.1 Babylonia areolata
CCCAACACCCTTCAACCCCCGCCCCTCCCCCCTCGCCGCGTCCCCCTCCACCCCCCAAAAAAAAACTCCTCTCGTCGTCAACACGTCATCAGGCGATGAAGCTTACAGGCAAAAGTGGGTGGGAGAGGGGTGTGTGTGTGGGGGGGGGGGGGGGGGACACTTCCTTGCTAAGCAAACATCGGAGATTGAATGAGTAATTCGCCTCATCTCACCATCAACCCTCTCTCTCTCTCTCTCTCTCTCTCTCCAGGAAATCGTAGGTAATCTATCACAAAGACGAAGGCTTGGGGAAACTATAGGCCGGCGCGAAACGAGCAACAATTATGCTGCTTTCTTTATAAAAAAAAAACAAAAAAAACACAAAAAAAACAACCTCTTCTAACTCCGACCGAAATCAAGCGAACGGCGTAGTTTGCAAACTGACGTCATATGTTCAAACTACAACATTCTTCGCGGGGTAGCAGAAAGTAGCAGAATATTCCGGATGGACGGTGGTGTGTTAGGGGAATGGGGATGGCTGAGTGGGTGGCTATGGGAAGGTGGATAGAAGAAGGGGTTATGACCTTTTTTTCTGGTCATTCAACGTTAAGGTTATTCTGATTTAAAAGGACGTTATTTGTATACGGTGTGCGGTTAAACAGGTCATTTCTTCGAAATTGACCCACATCCTGTAATCTCGATGCACGTGTTTGAACACTTATGGAGCACAAGACACTGTGTAGAAAACCCGTTAGGGAAAAGCTGAAAATGAGTTGAAAGCTTTCGATTCGAGAAGAAGAAGAAGAAGAAGAAGAAAATGTCATCTTTGGGGAGGGAAGAAAACCAACAAAGAACGCTATGTGTTTTCCACAGATTGAAACTCACCTACTTAATACGACGGCGAACAATCACCAGGACTATTTCCACTTAAAAAAAAAAAGTATATATATATATATATATATATATATATATATATATATATATATATATATACATATATATATATATATATTAACAAATCGTAAAGATTTGTAACTCTCTCCACACATAAGTTGCATACCTTCAAGCCAATGCTGCTTACGCTACCAATTCAGCTAGCACACAGGTAAATAAAAAGGTACATTGGAACAAACCCAGACACTTACCCAAAAAGGAAGCGCCGGGCTTGCTCTTATACCGATCATTTGACATGTCCACGCAGCAGCAATGACAGAAGAAATGTGCAATATGTATATATATATATATATATATATATATGTATATATATATATATATATATATATATATATATATATATATATGTATATATATATATATATATATATATATATATATATATATATATATTAACCATTGAGTGACATGCGACAAAGCTGTATCAGAGATGCTTGACTATATGAAACTGTCGCTATTATGTGTGTATGTATGTATGTATGTATGTATATATATATATATATATATATATATATATATATATATATATATATATATATATATATATATATGTATGTATGTATGTATGTATGTATGTATGTATGTATATATCGTTTTTGTTGTTGTTTTGTTCTTTTTAGTCTCCTAAGCCTTCGCTAAACCATTATTCTCTAAAAGACGGGTCGATGGTGGTAAGAGCCTTACGAACATCTTATGCAAGGCATGCAACCGCTTCCAGTTTGACATAGGTTCGTCGTTCGTTTTTTTTTTTGTTTTGTTTTGTTGTTTTTTTCTTTGTTTTTAATCATGCGTCATTGTCTTGACTACTCTGAATGTGTGTGTGTGTGTGTGTGTGTGTGTGTGTGTGTGTGTGTGTGCTGGGCGTGTGTATTACTTTCAACCTCTGACTGGTTTAAAAAAAAAAAAAAAAAAAAAAAAAAGTATTCTCTTTTCTTGTCGTTGTTCATGTTGCCATTCTTTGGGTTTTTCGTTTTTGTGTTTTGTTGTCGTGTTCGTCTTTGTGGTTTTTTTGTTCCCCCTTAAAATCTTTGTGATGTTGTATTTTTTGGTGTTGTTTTTTGTATTGTTGTTCTTTGTGTTGTAGTTGTTGTTGATATCCTTTGTGTTACTGTTCCTTTTGTTTTGTTGAGATATTTTTTATTCTTATCTCTTTTTTTTTTTTTTAATTATAAAACTGACTTGATACCCCTTAAAACAAACAAAAAAAACCCCCCAAAACAGAACAACAACAATGTCTGTCTCTGTTCCTGTCTCTGTGTCCGTCCATAAATATAATTATGTTTGTCTGCTATATTGACTTCTCTCTCTCTCTCTCTCTCTCTCTCTCTGTGTGTGTGTGTGTGTGTGTGTGTGTGTGTGTGTGAATTCCTCAAACCATTCACATTTATTTGTTCTTGTTCTTGTTCTTCTCTGACTCATTTTCTCATTTGCTTTCTTTTCCAGACGGAGGTTTCGTTATAGCTTCATTTATCTATTTATCCATTTACTTATTTATCTATTTATTCATCAATTTATTCGTTTACTTTTCACTTATTCGTGAACAATTTCTTATCTTGCATTTCTTTTTTTTTTCTTTTCTTTTTTTCGATTCTTCCTGCATCTTGCCTCAATTACAGGTTCTCATAGGAGCAGATGGAAATAAATAAAACATAAAATTCGTCTGGGCTGATTGGAGTGTGGTGGGGAGGGGGGGTGGGGGTGGGGGATGGGGATGGGGGCGTGGGGTCCAGGAGGGAAAGGAGCACGAGGGGGGTGGGGGGGGGATGCATTAAAATCCTCTCGAGTGGCCAAAGAAATCATCGGGATGTTTTATTCATTTCCACAAATCAGATTATTAAAGCAAGATTTAGTTTTAGTTCTTGTTCTTTTTTTTTTTTTGTGATGAAGAAGGGTGGGGGGAGGGGGGGGGGAACACACACACACACACACAAACACACACACACACACACACACACACACACACACACACACACACACACACACACACACAGAAAGAGAAGAAGAAAAAAAAGAAGAGATTTAAAACGCGGTATAATGCTTCGCGCTCTCCTTTTATTTCTAATCATTTATTTTGTTGCTTTTTTTTTCTTTTAATTAAGAAAGCCGTCTGCTGTTTTTATATGCCATCCCTTCTTATTCAGTTTTCCGACTTTTTATAGGGGTATTGTACTGAGTTCTAATTGCACTGCACGGCACAGCATCGCACTTTACTGCAACGTATCGTACTCCACCGTATCGTATCGTATCGCATCGCATCGCATCGCGTTGTATCGCATAGTATCGTATTGTATCGCATCGTATCGCATCGCGTTGTATCGCATAGTATCGTATCGTATCGCATCGTATCGTATCGTATCGTATCCCGATGTATCGTATCGTATCGTATCGTATCGTATCGTATCGTATCGTATCGCATCGTATCGCATAGTATCGTATCGTATCGTATCGTATCGCGTTGTATTGCGTTCTGTCGTGACGTGTGTCTGTCAAGTGTCGCCGGGTTTCAAAATTAATCTCGTCCCAAACTCGTCAACTCTTGTCCTCCGTGTTGTGCGTTGTGTTGTGCTGCTTTGTTTTGCGTTATGATTTGTTACATTGTGTTGTGTTGCGTTGTGTTGCGTTGCGTTGCGTTGTTGCGTTGCGTTGCGTTGCGTTGTGTTACGTTGTGTTTTGTTGCATTGCGTTGTGTTGCATTGTGCTGCCTTGCGTTGCTTTGCATTTCGTTGTCTCTCGTTCCGTTGCGTTGCGTTGCGTTGCGTTGCGTTGTGTTGCGTTGTGTTGCGCTGCGTTGTGTTTTGCTGTGTTTGCAATGCATAGGAATGTACTTGTGCTTACGCAGTACTATACTGCGTCTTATCGTTCTCATATTTACACAGCACCTGTGTAATCGTATGGTTTACACTGCGTGATGCGATGTGATGCGATGCGATGCGATGCGATGGGGTGGGATGGGATGGGATGGGATGGGATGGGATGAGATGCGATGGGATTGGATGGGATGGGATGGGATGCGATGCGATGGAATGGGATGGAATGGGTGAGATGCGATGGGATGAGATGCGATGGGATTGGATGGGATGGGATGGGATGGGATGAGATGCGATGGGATGGGATGGGATGCGATGCGATGGAATGGGATGGAATGGGATGCGATGGGATGGGATGGGATGGGATGGGATGGGATGCGACGCGATGCGATGCGATGGGATGGGATGGAATGGGATGCAATGTGATGGGATGGGATGTGATGCGATGCGATACGATGGGATGGGATGGGATGGGATGCGATGGGATGGGATGGAATGGGATGCGAAGGGATGGGATAGGATGGGATGGGATGGGATGCGATGCGATGGAAATGCGATGCGATGGGATGGGATGTGATGCGATGCGATACGATGGGATGGTATGGCATTCGATGGAATGGGATGCGATGGGATGGGATGCGATGGGATGGGATAGGATGGGATGGGATGAGATGGGATGGGATGGGATGCAATGGGATGGGATGCGATGCGATGCGATGGGATGGGATGGGATGCAATGGGATGGGATGCAATGGGATGGGATGCAATGGGATGGGATGCAATGGGATGGGATGGGATGCGATGCGATGGCATGGGATGGGATGCAATGGGATGGGATGGGATGGGATGGGATGCGATGCGATGGGATGGGATGGGGTGGGATGACAGGTTTCCTCTCTCAAGAGCATCCCAGTGGATGATGGAGAAGAAGGTCCTTGGCGACACAACAAACCCTGCTAGTGGCTGTGTAGGATGATTCTTGATCGAGCGATACACAGACACACACCCTGACACACACAGACACACACACACAGACACAGACACACACACACACACACACACACACACACACACACACACACACACACACACACACCACATGCTAACACACACACACACCCTCACACCCTCAAACGCACACACACACACACACACACACACACATACATACATACACACACACACACACACACACACACACACACACACACACACACACGCACACACACACACACAATCTCTCTCTCTCACACACACACACACACACACACACACACGCACACGCACACGCACATGCACACACACTTACACACACACACACACACACACACACACACACACACACACTATATATATATATATATATATATATATATATATATATATATATATAAAAACACACACACACACACACACACACACACACACACACACACACACACACACACACACCACCCTGACACACCCACATACAGAGGGAGCAAGGTAATCCATGGGATCCTAAGAGGAGCGAGGTGGGTGTGGGGGTGGGGGGGAGTGCGTGGGAGGCGAGGGGGTGGGGGCGCAAGGAGGAAGGGGGGAGGGCAGAGGGGGAGGCGGGGGCGGGGTGGGGGGAAGGGCCCCGGGCTACCCGATGTTGTTTGTTGTTCACCCCCCCCCGCCCCCCCCCCCCCCCCCCCGCCCCGCCACCCCAGTCTGCTCTTCTTCTTCCTCTGCAGCTAGCAGTATTCTTGTGCACTGCCTTGCCCTCTTGTTAGAATAGATTTCTCAGTGGAGATGAAAGAAACAAATAAAAGAAAAGGGGGGGGGGGGGCGCAAGGGGGGGGGGGGGGGGTAGGACTGCTGGGCGAGGGTGCGGCGGTGTAGGGGTGAAAATTGGGCCACTCATCCCCCATGAGAGGCGATGACCGGTCACAGACGTAGGTTCAGCATCAAAGCGTTGTTCCATTTTATCCCCCCCCCCATCCCCTATCCCCCCACGTTCCCCCTCCTCCCCCTAATCCCCCGACCACCAGTTTCCACACTCCCAACTCCTTCTGTTTCAGTTTCAGTTTCAGTTCCACAAGGAGGCGTCACTACGTTCGGACAAAATCCATGATCATGCGCTACACAACAACATGTGGAGTGATGGCCTAGAGGTAACGCGTCCACCTAGGAAGCGAGAGACTCTGAGTGTGCTGGTTCGAATCACGGCTCAGCCGCTGATATTTTCTCCCTCCTCCACTAGACCTTGAGTGGTGGTCTGGACGCTAGTCATTCGGATGAGACGATAAACCGAGTTCCCGTGTGCAGCATATGCATTTAGCGCACGTAAAAGAACCCACGGCAACAAAAGGGTTGTTCCCTGGCAAACTTCTGTAGAAAAATCCACTTCGATGGGGAAAAAAACAAATAAAACTGCACGCAGGAAAAAAATGCAACAACAAAAATGGGTGGCGCTCTAGTGTAGCGACGCGCTCTCCCTAGGGGGAGCAGCCCGAATTTCACACAGAGAAATCTGGTGTGATAAAAAAAAAGAAAAAAGAAATACAAATACAAATACGAAACATCAGTCTGCTAGGCAGATGCCTGACACCAGCATACTCCCCCCCCACCCCCACCCCCACCCCCAACGCGCTTGTCAGGCCTTGGATGCCTGCTATATATTTTGTGTACCTGTTCGAGTTGATTTCAGTTTACAATAATTTTGCCAGAGGACAAACACGTTCGTTCGTTTATTCATTTACAGTCTGTTCATCTAAGATGATGATATTAGACTGAAAATAAATGATATTATTATTATCATCATTTTGGATTATTATCATTTCTATCATAATGATAGTTGTTATTATTAATTAGAAATCGACATTTCTGTATATTCGAATGAAAAGGGGGGGCGGTTGAGGTGGAGGGTAGGGGCGGGGGGTGGGGGGTGGGGGGGGGGCAAGGAGGAGGGGACTAAGAAAGGAAGAGAGAGAGAGAGAGAGAGAGAGAGAGAGAGACAGACAGACAGACAGACAGACAGACAGACAGACAGACAGAACAGAATGTGGAAAAGATAGAGTACAAAAATCTAAAATGGAGAGGGTGAGTGTCAGTGATTGGAGAAAGAAAAAAACATAATATTGTAAGGCTGTGTGTGAGAGGCGGGACGGGGGAAGCGGGATTAGGACAAAAAAGTTATCAATAATCAAATACTGTATGCACTACTTCTGTAGATTACTATTAGAAAAGAGAACAACACTTTTGTTGCCATGGGTTCTTTTTCTAGTGCGCCAAGTACGCGCTGCACACCGGACCGACCTCGGTTTATCGTCTCATCCGAAAGACTTATATTATGCTCAGTTTGATTTTCCAGTCAAACTTGGGAGTAAAGGCAAGAGCGGGATTCGAACCCACACCCTCACGGACTCTCTATATTGGCAGCTGAGCGTCTTAGCCATTCTGCTACCTTCCTCCTACTTAACAGCACCTCCCCCTTCCCTCGCACCCCCACCGCCCCCCCCCCACCCCCCGGCACCCACCCTCGCCCCCGTAACGACCCCCAAAAAACTTCACTCTTCGTAAGCACAAGAACATTTTGGACTCACTTGTGTAAACAGTGAGTCAAAGTGTGTGTCGGTTGTGTGTGTGTGTGTGTGTGTGTGCTTGTGTGTGTGTGTGTGTGTGTGTGTGTGTGTAAGTGTTTGTGTAAGTGCGTGTGTGTGTGTGTGTGTGTGTGTGTTGACATTTTCAATAACATGTCGTTTCTCTCATTGTCTCTCGCCTTGACTACTGTAAC
>NC_134901.1:21419552-21422052 GCF_041734735.1 Babylonia areolata
CTTCTGCGTTCACTCGTATGCACACGAGTGGGCTTTTACGTGTATGACCGTTCTTACCCCGCCATGTAGGCAGCCATACTCCGTTTTCGGGGGTGTGCATGCTGGGTATGTTCTTGTTTCCATAACCCACCGAACGCTCACATGGATTACAGGATCTTTAACGTGCGTATCTGATCTTCTGCTTGCATATACACACGAAGGGGGTTCAGGCACTAGCAGGTCTGCACATATGTTGACCCGGGAGATCGTAAAAATCTCCACCCTTTACCCACCAGGCGCTGTCACCGTGATTCGAACCCGGGACCCTCAGATTGACAGTCCAACGCTTTAACCATTCGGCTATTGCGCCCGTTTTCCCTTTTCTTCTAAAAGTCCATCTGCATCGTCTCTTCTTTACATTATACAGCAATTAAAAGAAAGGAAAAAAAGAAGAAAAAAAAATCAGGAAAAAAAATCCCCCAAACAAACATCGATTTGATTGAGAACATTAACATATCCTCCGAAGAGTTCCAGAATATTTTATTCATTTCCGCAAATCAAATTAAAAGAATAGATAGCTTAATTCTACTTCTTTTTTTTTTTTTTTTGATAGGTGAAAAAAACAACAAGCATTTTGGGGAGCGTAGGATGAGGAATTGAAATGATTTTTTTCCCCAATGAACTCTAAATAAAAGGGGGAGGGGGTACGGAGAAGAGAGAGGAGAAGGTGGGCTGGGGATCAATAGATACACGAGATAAAGTCAAAAAGATAGATAGATAGATCGAAAGAGACAGCGAGAGAGAAATGCAGACAGACTGACACACACACACACACACACACACACACACACACACACACACACACACACACACGCACGCACGCACGCACGCACACACACACACACACACACACACACACACACACACACACACGTACATCCACACACACAGAAGGTAAAAAATACGGAATGACGGATGGATGATAAATATATAAATATAGTAGATATACAGACAGACAAATGGACAGATGAGGGACACACACACACACACACACACACACACACACACACACACACACACACACACACACACACACACATATATATATATATGTATATATATATATATATATATATATATATATATATATATATATATATATATGTATATATATATATATATATATATATATATATATATATATATATATAGATAGATATATAGATATATAGATAGATATATAGATATATATATATAGATATATATATATATACACACACACACACACACACATATATATATATATATATATATATATATATATATATATATATATATATATATATACATATACATATACAAAATAGAGAGAGAGACAGAGAGAGATACAGAGAGACAGAGACAGAGAGAGAGACAGAGACAGAGAGAGACAGAGAGTTATAAAAAGAAAGAAAAATACGAAGAACAGAACGACTCCCACAATGTGTTTGTGTTTCTTATTTCATCTTTAGTTCTTTTTTTTTCTTCTTCTTTTCTTTCCTTTTTTTTTGTTTTGTTTTTGTTCTTTTGATAACACTTTTCTTCCATCCTTTTTTTTTTTTTTTTTTTCCTTTCTTTCTGTGCTTTTCCGGCGTATTCAACCGTTCTCTTTATTTACTCTCACCGTATTGTGTGATTGCGTTGCAAGTTTAGTGTTGTCCTGTGCTATGCTGTGCTGGGTTATGATGATGATGATGATGATGATGATGATGATGATGATGGTGATGATGATGATGATGATGATGATGATGATGATGATGATGATGTGCTGTACTTTGCGGCGTAGGAAGTGTGCTTTGCAGTTCTGTACTATGCTCTGTGGTATGGTGCTTTGCTGTGTTGCGTTGTGTTGTGTTGTGTTGTGTTGTGCTTTGACGTGTTATGATGATGATGATGATGTGGTGCAATATGCTGCGTAGGAAGTGTGCTGTGCTGTGCTGTGTTGTGCTGTGCTGTGCTGTGCTGTGCTGTGCTGTGCTGTGCTGTGCTGTGCTGTGCTGTGCTGTGCTGTGCTGTGCTGTGTTGTGTTGTGTTGTGTTGTGTTGTGTTGTGTTGTGTTGTGCTGTGTTGTGTTGTACTACGCTATGCTATGGTACGCTAGGCTGTGCTATGCTATGCTATGCTACGCCATTTAGTGGTGTGGTGCAAGTACTGTGCAGCCTCACTGCCTTTTTGTTTCTTTTTCTTTTCTTTTTTTTTGTTTTTGCTTTTGTCCAGTACTTGGGAGAGAGAGAGAGAGAGAGAGAGAGAGAGAGAGAGAGAGAGAGAGAGAGAGAGAGAGAGAGAGAGAGAGAGAGAGAGAGAAGTCCCAGCAGGCATTTAACTGGGACAGCCAGACCCGTGTCCCCCTCCCCCCCACACCCCCCAACCTTCCCTTCCCCGCCCCCCTCCCTCCCTCCCACCCCCACGACCCCTTCCATCTGAGGACTAAATGGCGGTACCAGACAGACAGACAGACAGACAGACAGCCCCAAGAGGGACG
>NC_134901.1:21429552-21437052 GCF_041734735.1 Babylonia areolata
GAGAGAGAGAGAGAGAGAGAGAACGAGAGAGAGAGACGGAGAGAAAGAGAGATTTATTGTCCGGTTAGCATTAAAACCCACTAGACAAGGGGGAATGACAATTGTTTTCATGAGAGAGAGAGAGAGGTTGATCATATGTGCAACTGATCATCAGACGTACTTACTTAACTCTGAAACCCTGCATATCTATCTATCTATCTATCTATCTGAGATACTGTATCATCAGGTCAATCTTGCGCACAACTATCGACTATGAAATTTGTGTATGGAAGAATAATTACATGAAATTTATTATGTTGCTCTGCCTTTGTGACCCAAGAAAAAACACAAATACACATTCACACACACACAGAGAACATACTTACACACGCCCGCACACACACACACACACACACACACACACACACACACACACCAAAACAAACAAACTAACCTAAAGCAAAGTATCACAAAGATCCGTCCGTCTAATTTTAGATTTGACAAACTATCGTCAAGACACGAGTTCACTCTTTATAACTTGGCCATCTTCAAGTATGACGCAGTGAAGAGACTACCAATGGTTACTTTTTGAAGGCAGCTGATCTGTGTTATCGATATGTTGTGTCAATTCTGGTTGGTTTTTTGTTTGTTTGTTTTTTTTAAATGATCTTTACAACGTGACCCTATTCAGTAAAAGGAATTTCACCTTCATCCGAAGTAAGATCGTTATCATTGTTATTATCGTTATCGATACCGTTACCGTTATCTTTATCGTTCTCTCTCTCTCTCTCTCTCTCTCTCTCTCTCTCATGCACACGTACACGCATAAACGCATGCAGGCAGTCACACATACTTACACACACACACACACACACACACACACACACACACACACACATATATATATATATATATATATATATATATATATATATATATATATATATATATACATGCTTACAAGCACGCACCCCACACCTCTCAGAACTGACAAGGAACACACTCACTCGCCCACACATGGACGCTTTTGCGCGCGGCAATAGCCGCTTTCCACACGCAAACAAATATGCAGTGAAGGAGTTCATTTCTGTCCACAATTTCCTTTCTTTCTGAACAACACACAATCTGGAAATTAAGGCCGGAGGGAGGGAGCCATCGCCGACATTGATTCACAATGGTAATGTTGATGAAAATCTCAGAAAGCTATCTCCAGGGAGTAATGCCAGGCAGTTTGTATGTGCCTAGAAAGGTAACGTAAGGCAAACCTTTTTTCTTAGTGTTTCCACTCCATGTCAATGTCACATAAACTAGTCGTCGAGAGATGTGATTTCTTTAACGTGCCCATTCCAAGTCATAGGATTAAAAATGGGAAGGTTTCACAAAAACGTTTCATTTCCCTTGTGTTCAACACCCAGGTAGTACATGAAAAAAATATTTTTCTCTCTTCTTGTATAGTGTCATCTAATGATATTAAAAGGGCTACACACACACACACACACACACACACACACACACACACACACACACACACACACACACATGAGCGCGCATGCGCGTACGATTTTCCCCCATCTCGCGGCGTTCCACATGCTAAACGCACATGCAGTGAACCAGTTCATTCGCTCTCCATAATGTCACATCTTTCTGACAACACACAAAGCTGGAAATTAAGGCCGGAGGGAGGGCCATTGCCGACATTGATTCACAATGGTAATGTTGATGAAAATCTCAGAACGCTATCTCCAGGGAGCAATGCCAGTTTTCGCAGCTGCCAAAAAGATGTTGCCGTCATCAGTTAAGAGATAAGAATCAAGTAATTGTGTTTTCAGTTTTCGCTTTTATTTATTTATTTATTTATTTATTTATTTTTGTTTTTTTGCATGCTGACTTACAAGAACACTCTGTCCAAAATTATTCTAATTCTGACACGGTACCGTTGGTTTAGTATACATAAGGATGAGAATGGAAGTTGGTTTTGTGTTTTACATAAAAATAAATGTGACTGCGTAAGGAATATTCCCGAATTTCACATCATTATTAAAATAAAATAAAAATTATTTTTAAAAAAAGAGAAAATGCCACGAGTTTCACATGAAAACGCTGCTGCCAAACAAGGTCTTGTCATTAGAAATACATTTCCCATGGTTTCATATGCGCTACAAAAAAAAAAAAAAAAAAAAAAAAAAAAAAAAAAGAAAAAAGCCATACCCCCTGTTTTCTTTGAGGTTTCCACTCCATGCACCTTTGGCCCCAACAGTCGACAGATGTGATTTCAACATGCCCATTTCAGGTCATAGTCTTCAAATGGAAGGTTTACCAAAACGTTTTATCTCCCTTGCGTTCAGCAGTCTATGGAAATGGCATGGAAATGTCTATTTTTTCATATTATTTTGCATCGCGGCCTCTAATGATAACAAAAGGGTTGAACAAATGCACACAAAGACACGCAGAAACACAGACACAGACAGACAGACAGACAGACAGACAGACAGACACACACACACACACACACACACACACACACACACACACACACACCTGTGCGTGCGCGCGTGTCCGCAAACAATTTTTTGCGCAATCCAGCAGCGTTCCATACGCTAACGAACAGGCAGTGAATGAGTTCATCCGCTCTCCATAATGTCACATCCTTCTGACAACAGAGGAGCTGGTAGTAAGGCCAGAGGGAGGGCCATCACCGGCATTGATTCACAATGGTGATTTCGGTGAAATATTAGATCGCTATCCCCAGAGAAGAATACCAGGCCTTTTGCATCTGCCAAAAAAAAAAATGCCATCGTCAATCAATAGATGAAAATAAAGTAATCGTGCGTTCGGTTTTTGCTTTTGGCTTATTAGTTCCTTTTTTGTTGAAAAATAAATGTTGCATCCCCTCATATCGACGTCCAAGAACACTCTGATCATGATCATTCATATTTTCTACTATTGGTTGGAGATACATAAGAATGATAAAACATATTGGTTTTGTGCTTTACATAAGAATATCTTTGATGGTGTGATGAGGAATATTGCCCAAGATTATTCTCCAAAAGAAAACGTCATTTATTTCCCATGAAAACGCTGCTGCCAAACGAAAACTTATCATTAGAAATATATTTTCCCCTCGTTTTTATATGCGTTAGAAAACAAAAGCTAAAATCACTGTTTTCTTCGAGGTTTCCACTCCATGTACCTTTCGCACAAATAGTCGACAGATGTGATTTCAACATGCCCATTTCAGGTCATAGGCTTATAATGGAAGGTTTAATTTTTTTAAAAATAATAATAATAAAAAATGAAAATAAAAACGTTTTCTCCCCCTTGCATTCAGCCCTCCATGGAAATAACATGAAAACATCTATTTTTCAATATTTTTGCATCGCAGCTTCTAATGATATTAAACGGGTTGAACAAATACACACAAAGACACACACACACACACACACACACACACACACACACACACACACACACACACACACACACACACACACACACACACACACACACACACACAATGTGCGTGCGTGCGCGTCCGCAAACAATTTTGCGCAAGCTACAAGCGTTACACATGCTAACGCACAAGCAGTTTATGAGTTCATTCTCTCTCCATAATTTAACATCCTTCTGACAACACACAAGCTGGAAATAAGGCCGGAGGGAGGGCCATCACCGGCATTGATTCACAATGGTAATTTGGATGAAACATCAGACCGCGATCTCCAGGGAGCAATACCGGTTTTCGCATCTGCCAAGAAGATGTTCCTGTCAGTCAACAGATGAAAATAAGGTAATTGTGTGTTCTGTTTTTTGGGTTTTTTTTTTTACATTTTTGTAAACTTTAGCATGCCCTCGTGTCAACTTCCAAGAACACTTTGACCATAATTATTCATATGCTATATCATTGGTGTGTTCTGTTTTTGTTTTTGACATGTTTGTAAACTTTAGCATGCCCTCGTGTCAACTTCCAAGAACACTTTGACCATAATTATTCATATGCTACACCATTGGTGTGTTCTGTTTTTGTTTTTGACATGTTTGTAAACTTTAGCATGCCCTCGTGTCAACTTCCAAGAACACTTTGACCATAATTATTCATATGCTACACCATTGGTCTCAGATACATAAGAATAAATAAGATACTGGTTTTGTGTTTCATATAACAATAAAATTACGAAGGTGTGAGGCATATTTCCGAATTTCACAGCATTATTCAACAAAAGGCAAACGGCACGTGTTTTTACATGAACACCCCTACTGTCGAACGAAAACTGAACATCAGAAATACCTGTTTTCCCTGTTTTTATAATTATGTGCTATACGATCTTTTTTTAAAGTTGAAAAACCCTTTTCTTCGTGTTTCCACTCACATAAACAGTCGAGAGATGTGACTTTAAACTGCACATTCCAAGTCGTAGACTTGATATTAAAAGTTTAACAAAAATAAAGTTGTATTGTCCATGTGTTCAACCATCTTGGCGCAAGCTCTCTACGTTCCACATGGAAACGCACATACGATGAATGCATTCATTCGCTCTCTACTTTTTCACATCCTTATGACAACACACAAGCTGGAAATAAGGCCAGAGGGATGGCCTTCACAGGCACTGATTTACAATGGTAATTTTGATGACAAATATTAGAACGTTATCTCCAGGGAGCAATGCCAGGCCTTTTTGCATCTGTCAGAAAGATAATACCGTCGTCAGTCATAAGGAAAATAAAGTAAACGCGTGTTCGGGTTTTTTTTTTTTTTTTTTTTTTTTTTTTTGCCAGCCCTCATACTGATTAAAAAACCCAAAAAAACCTCTTTGTCCAAAATCATTGTCATTCTGTCGCTGTGCCATCGGTTTGAAATGCAAATGAAAAAAAAAAAAATTCGCTTTGCGTTTTACATAACAATTAATGTGATGGTGAAAGGAACATTACCCATTTCACAGGATTATTCACCAAAAGAAAACGCTACACATTTCCAGTGAAAATGGTGATGCCAAACAAAATGTAGACTTTAGAAATATATCTTTCCCCTGTTTTTACATGCGCACCAAAAAAGAGCAAGGACCTTTTTCTTCAGGTATCCACTCCATCATGTACCTTTTACACACAGTCGAGAAATGTGATTTGAACTTGCCCCATTCCAAGTCATAGGCTTCAAACTGAAGGCTTAACAAAACACTTTCTCTCCCTTGTGTTCAGCCCCTCCATGGAAATTACATGGAAACATCTATTTTTTAATATGTTTTGCATCGCGGCCTCTAGTGATACTAAAAGGGTTGAACAAATGCACACAAAGCAACACAGACACAGACACACAGACACACAGACACACAGACACACACACACACACACACACACACACACACACACACACACCAACGATTTTGCGCAAACTCGCCACGTTCCATACGGTAACGCACATGCAGTGAATGACATCATTCGCTCTCCATAACTTCACATCTTTCTGACAACACACAAGCTGGAAATAAGGCCGGAGGGAGGGCCATCACCGGCATTGATTCACAATGGTTAATTTTGATGAAACATCAGAACGCTATCTCCAGGGAGCAATGTCAGTTTTCGCATCTGCCAAAAACGATGATGCCTTCCTCAGTCAAGAGAAGAAAATAAAGAGAGAGAGAGAGAGAGAGAGAGAGAGAGAGAGAGAGAGAGAGAGAGAGAGAGAGAGTGTGTGTTCCTGATTCATTTTCTTATGCATACCCTCATGGCAACTTCCAAGAACACTTTGTCCAAAATTCTTCTCATTCTCTCGCTCTGCCATTTGTTTGAAATACATATGAAGGGGAAACAAAAATATATATATCAGGTTTGTGTTTTACGTAACAATAAATGTGAAGGTGTGAGTGATATTTTCCGAGTTCATGAAATTATCTGAAAAAAAGAGAAAAAAACAAAACAAAACAACACAAAAAAACCAACAACAACAAACAAACAAACAACAACAAAAACAACAACAAAAAACAAAACAAAAAAAACCCCAACAAAACAACCAAAAAACAAAACAAGGTTCACATGAAAACGCTGCTGCCAAACAAAAACCAGAAATCTAATTTTCAATGCTTTTATATGCGCCAAGCAACCAATCAACCAAGCAAGCAAGCATCAAACCAACCAACCAACCAACCACAACAACAGCAACAGCAAGCACCACCACCACCACCACCACCACAACAACAACAACATCTGGAAAACCTGTCTTCTACGTGTTTCCACTCCCTGTGTCTTTCACACAAACAGTCCAGAAATGTGTTTTCCACTGGCGCATTCCAAATCATAGGCTCCAAATTGAAGCTTTATCAAAACGGTTTCTCTCCCTTGCGTTCAGCCCTCCATGAAAATTACATAGAAACATTTTGTTTTTTTCCTTCTTGCATCCTGCTCTCTAATGATATCAAACGGATTTTTAAAAAATGCACACACACACACACACACACACACACACACACACACACACACACACAGACACACACACACACACACACACACACGCACACACCTACCTTTCGGACAATACACAAGCTGGAAATCAGGCTAGAGGGAAGGCTATCGCTGGCACTGACGCAAAGTGTTAATTCTGATGATATATATATATATATATATATATATATATATATATATATATATATATATATATATATATATATATATATATATATATATCAGAACGCTTCGTGTCAGGAATATTCCCACCTTTCACAGCAGTGTTCATTAACAGACAATACTTCATGTTTCACAAGGAAATCGCGCAGCCACCCGAACCCTGAACATTGGAAAGAAACATGCTTTCTATTTTATTCTGCGCTATCAATAAACTGTAAATAAAAATAAATAAATAAATTTTTAAAAAAGAAGAAGAAGAAGAAAAAACAGCAAGAAAAAGAAAAAAAAAGTTTTGTTTGTTGTTCTTTATATGTTCACTCCATGCGTCTCCAAAACAGGCATAATCAGATTCAGAAGCAGAATAACAGGCGAGAGAGATGTCTTTTAAACATTTGATTTCGAAGATAAAGGCTTTATAGAAACTGAAGGTTTAACGAAACGTTTTCTATCTATTCTCCCTTGCGTTCATGACATTACATGGAAACATTTCTTTTTCTCTCTTCCTGCACCGTGCCTTCTAATCACATTGAAAGGGTTAAACAAATGCACACAGAGAGAGACACAGACGCGCGCGCGCGCACACACGCACACACACACACACACACACACACACACACACACACACACACACACACACACACACACGGAAACACGAACGACTTTGCGCATGCTCGCCACGTGTCCCACATGCAAAACGCGCATGCAATGAACGAGTTCATTCGCTCTCCATAATTTCACACCTTTCTGACAACACACACGCTGGAAATAAGGCCGGAGGGAGTGGCCATCACCGGCAATGATTCAGAATGGTAATTCTGATGAAAATCTCTGAACGCTATCTCCAGGGAGCAATGGCAGGGTTTTGAATCTGCCCAAAAAAAGATTATGCCGTTGTCAGTCATGGGA
>NC_134901.1:21484552-21489552 GCF_041734735.1 Babylonia areolata
ACCTGTTTTATTTTGTTTTCTTTTATATGATGGCATGGATGTTTCGCTTTGAAGAACAAGAATATGCTAAACAAGACTGTGAATGTGTGCAGTTAAGGTTGTGGGTGTGAGACAGGACAGTTTGTGTGATTTGTACAATATCAGAGTTCGAGAGAAAGCCACATGCATTTACGCTGTCAAATAATTATGAATTCTTTACCTTCTGGCAGACGTTTCTGTGTTCCAAAATTTAAAACAAACAGAACAAAATACAGCTTTATTCCAACATCAAGCCAGCTATTAAATAACAATTATTGATAATAGTGGAGTGGCTGAAAATGAATGCCAGAGCGTATGTGCGTGGAACATGACATCCTAACTCAAAGTACTGTGAACTGCATACTGTTATTATATATCTACGTCAACTTTTAGTATACTGATATGTCTATCCTTTAACTGTGATTATCATGGCATGTGTATGGCTGTGATAGCGTATGTCTGATTTACTCTAAACTTAATTACTTTGTAATGGCTTCTGTTGTTGTTGTGTACTGTGATCATTGATTGTATGGATGGTTTGCCCGAGATTTCCATCTTAATATGATTTATCTATATACACGGTGAATGACTGTAATGTTCTTGTATTGTTTTTTGGGTTTTGTTTTCTGTTTTACACCACATATGAATTTATTTTGCTGAGATGATAAAGTATTCTATATTCTGTACTTCCTTCCTCTTTTGCGACGCTCTTCAATCGACACAAAACAGGGGGAGAAACTCTAAAACATTTTGCACATGTATGATGTATGGAGAGAAATTGAGAAAGAAAGAAAGAATCACCTGGAGGGGGGGGGGGAGGGTCATACACGTCAAAGCCCACTCGTGTACATACGAGTGAACGCGGGAGTTGTAGTCCACGAAGTAAGAAAAAGAAGAAGAAGAAGAAGAAAGAAAGAAAGAAAGAAAAGAAATCAACACACAAAGAAACAACCAAACGAACAAACAAGCAAATAAGACAGGATACAAAAGCAAAAGATAAAAGAAAGAGAGAAAAAGGTGAAAGATGGAATGTTAGCAAAAAAAAAATGAAAGAACAAAATATCTGAAATAAAAAGAAACGACGATTATTTTACGAATTCAAAGTCATATACAAATGAATATGCTAAACAAAGCACAATAAGATGTATATGAAAAAGGACCCACTTCTCAAGAGAGACTCACACAGACAGACAGACAGGCACACACATATTCTCTCTCTCTCTCTCTCTCTCTCTCTCTCTCTCTCTCTCTCTCTCTCTCGATCTATCTCTCTCACCCACACACACGCGCGCACACACACACACACACACACACACACACACACACAGATTATATATAATTATATATGTAAACACACATACCATTTTTTTTTTTTTAATTGAACCTCTTGATTTAATTACTGGACATCTTTATCTGAATTTATATATAAAGCCTTGAAACTGCGAGAAAACACTTCTTCATGAGAATATTGATTTGTCAGCATTCTGTGTCGTAGCAAACGCTGGCCAGTCCACATTCACGTTCAATGTTGTATTTTCACCTATGTTGTAATTTGATGCTTTCGTTTTGATTATTATGTTCACATGCCTCTCCAAAAAAAAGGGACCTTGGCCAATAAAAAATAAGAATAAAAGAATAAACCATCTTTCTCTATATCTGTGTCTGTCTGTCTGTCTATCTGTTTGTACCCCCCGCTCTCTCTCTCTCTCTTCCACGCTCTCTGTCTCTCTCATCATATCATTTCAGAAAAGAAAAACAACAACGAATTAATGATATGATTATAGATAAACTTATAACATCTATTCATAATCAAAAAAAGAATTAAGGAATAATGTTCATGAAGCGTAATTTAAATAGGAACAACCTGTAAATATAATTGACTTTGATACTTGGTTTAAGCATTTTAAATCTTTGTTGGACAATGGCCAATTGATGATCCATAATTCAACAGAAAAAACAACAGCAGAGTAAGGCATTAATCAGAAGCAGACATTTGAATAAAAATACATTAATACATACATAGTCAATTGAGGATGGAAATGATGAAATAAATCATAAACACACAGTTGATAAATGAATCAAGAAAAAAAAAAGAGAAAGAATAAATCTGCTAAACAGCACGAGGAACCATGTCGTAGCAGTAGTAGGCTTTCTCCAGGTTAAAAACTGAAAAAAACAAAAACAACAACAACAAAAAAACCAAAAAACACCGCGATTATAAAACAACCAACCAAACCAACCATTGCGCGTGCAATACATTTTGTATATTCTGTATATTTGTATATTTTGTATTTCTTTTTAACACAACATATTTCTCTGTGTGAAATTCGGGCCGGTCTCCCGAGGGAGAGCGCGTCGCTACACTACAGCACCACCCTTTTATTCATTTCTTCTTTTTTTTTCTTTTTTTTTTCCTGCGTGCAGTTTTATTTGTTTTTCCTATCGAAGTGGATTTTTCTACATATTTTTTTTCCAGGAACAACCCTTTTGTTGCCGTGGTTTTTTTTACGTGCACTAAATACATGCTGCACACGGGACCTCGGTTTATCGTCTCATCTGAGTGAATAGTATCCAGACCACCACTCAAGGTCTAGTGGAGGGGGTGGGGGCGGGGGGGAGGGGGGAGAAAATATCGGCGGCTGAGCCGTGATTCGAACCAGCGCGCTCAGATTCTCTCGCTTCCTAGGCGGACGCGTTACCTCTAGGCCATCACTCCACATACAGACATTCGCTGTAAGTTGCTGCTTGTTCAGAATTGTTGCCTAGAAGACATACACTATTGTTGCCACCACGGGTTCTTTTTTTTTTTTTAATTAAAGCGCGCCACGTGCGTGCTAGCAGCCCACAATGACTGGGCTAGACAGTCAGTTTAGTTTTCCAGGTCAGACTCTGGCGAAAGGGCGAGAGAGATAATCGAACACGGGTATTGTGTTGGCTGATAAACGTCTTTACCATTCTGCCACCTAAGGTCCTTTCTTTAGACAAACTGACTAACCAAACAGTACAGTCAGCCTCGGACTTCAAGAAAAAAAAAAAACAACCCAAAAAACACACAAAAAACCCATTCGTTAAGAAAAAGCAAAAAGCAACAACAAAAAACAAAAAAAAAACAAAAAAACAAAAAAAAAGGAACATAAAACAAAACCCCAGCAACATCCCCATTTAAAAAAATTAAAACAACAACAAAAAAACAAACAAACTTTTGAAAATGTCTTAGATTTCTTCAAACGTCGACAGTAGCATCGCATTTCTGTCTGGTCATGAACGACTACCACAAACGTTTCCCCCCCCCCTCTCTCTCTCTCTCTCTGTCTGTCTGTCTGTCTAATGTTTCTCTTTGTCACTCTCTCTCTCTTTCACTCTCTTTCTCTCTTTCGCTCGCTCCTCTCTCCCTCTACCCACCTCTCTCTCTCTCTTCCTCCTCTTCCTCCTCTTCCTCCTCCTCCTATCTGTTTATCTCAAGGAAGCATTCCCATCTTAACCACGCACCCAAGCATACTTCGCCAAGATAAGAGAAGAGAAGAGAAAGAGAGAGAGAGAGAGAGAGAGAGAGAGAGAGAGAGAGAGAGAGAGAGAGAGAGAGAGAGAGAGAGAGAGAGACAGACAGACAGACAGACAGACAGACAGACAGACAGACAGAGACAGAGACAGAGAGACAGAGACACTGGACACTGGAATTATTTATTGTCATTGCCAAGAAAGGTCTTTTGACAAGGGGGCAACAATATAAATGCATATAAAAATAAACTAGACTTTTTTCTCTGAAC
This sequence comes from Babylonia areolata, assembly GCF_041734735.1. NCBI lineage: Eukaryota > Metazoa > Mollusca > Gastropoda > Neogastropoda > Buccinidae > Babylonia > Babylonia areolata. Next base: position 21,488,338 of record NC_134901.1, read on the forward strand.
CCTTCAGTCAGTTTAAACCAAGAAAATATGCAATACTTGGAAACACTTAAGTCACATCCTGACAAAAACTCAACGAAACGGAACTAAAGAAAAACAAAAAAATGTAATGATAATAAAATACCAAAAGGAATGGGGACTGACTCAACCATCCATTCAAAAATATATCAAACCAATAAATACTGCCTCAACAATACACTCAAGTATGCAATGTTATGTTTTCTGTTTTGTCCAAATAAATTAGCAACTTCTGTACTAGCTATAATCAAGTGTCTTCTATGCTGTTGATACTATTCAGACTTATGTACCTTTGTCTCATTGTTTGAGCTTCTGCAATGAATTTACCAACCGATCTAATTATGATTTAATTATCACATGACAAAACAGTAACAACATCATGGCTTTTAGCCATCTCTGTTTTAAAGAATATGCATTTTTCTCGCACAGTATTATAAATTTCACACTGAAAAAGGAAAATGTTTTTCATCATCCACCTAGTATCCACAGAGAGGACATGGTGATTGTATGGAAGTCCCAGGTTCAAACCATCTCCTGTTCGCATTAAACCCCAGAGTTCATAACCTAAATCTCGCATAATTTATTCTGTGCCATTTGTCTGTAATGATTCTGAGATATGTTTCTGGTTTCTGGTTGAAATATACCTTTAAAAGAAAAGAACCAACTATATTTTTCTTTACTTTCCATGTCAGAATCCCAGTTTTGTTTGAAGGAACAAATTAGTCTGTTTCTGAATTCTGCAATAAACTGCTGTTCGTTTCCTACACCCTGGGACAACCACACAATTCCAAAACCATGTTCAGTCAGAACCTAATTCACTCTATAACACCAGTTTTCTTTACCTAACTCCATCTGCAAAAGCATCATATCATAGGCCTGTTTGTTCAGACGTGTTTGTGGAAGCTTTAACAATTTTAACCAACACTTAATACATTTGACAAAAGTTCTTATATACAAAGGGTATCTTCCAGTTTCCCCATATAAAACCGTATTGGATGAATGGATTGGAACATGCAGAAAACGTTTAATTGACGGAGGCAGAGAGAGAAACAGACATAGATACAGGCACAATAGAATAAGAAAGAGAGAAAGACAGAGAGACAGACAGAGACAGAGATGGAATAAACAAACTGTGAGAGACAGGACTGTAAGAAAACACACACACACACACACACACACACACACACACACACACACACA
>NC_134901.1:21497052-21499552 GCF_041734735.1 Babylonia areolata
TAAATCTTCCCTCAGGAAGTTGTCAGCCAATCAGCAGACCCGTCGTTGATTGTCCGTTCAGCTGTGAATAACGCTATCATGATCATCACAGCCGCTCGATTTTTTTTTTTTTTTTTTTCTGTGGTACGTATTGCGATGCTTAGCGTAGCGTGGCTCGTCTTTTCTCGTTATGCTTCTGTCTGTCTGTCTGTCGGTGTCTGTCTGTGTCTGTGTCTCTCTGTCTGTGTCTCTCTGTCTGCCTCTCTCTCTCTCTCTCTCTCTCTGTTTCTCTTGGTAGCAGATGTCGATTAGCAACAACAGGTTGGAAGAAAAGGACTCTCTCTCTCTCTCTCTCTCTCTCTCTCTCTCTCTCTCTCTCTCTCTCTCTCTCTCTCTCTCTGTGTCTCTCTCTACCTGTCTGTCTGTCTGTATCTCTCTATCTATCTGTCTGTCTGTCTGTCTCTGTAGCAGATATCGATTAGCAAGAACAGGTTGGAAGAAAAGGACTCTCCCCCCCCCTTTTCTCTCTAAACATTATATATATATATATATATATATATATATATATATATATAACACAAAGGTCTATTTATGCTCAAAATCATGTCTGGATTTGCTCCCCCACCCCCAGCCCCCTCACTGAAGAATACATTTGTAACCATCACTCACCGTCATATTCATGAAGTTATGGTACCACTTCCAAGAATAGACCTTTTAAAATCTAGTCTGTCTTATTCAGGGGGCTTTTTATGGAATGAAATATTATCCTGTCCCGATGTAAAGACTGTAGAAAAGCATCCCTATCTTTAAAAAAACATATATCGTGCACATTTGTTGAAAGTCATGTGATTATGTGACACAAATCAATTATAAACAACAAACATGTATAGACTGTCAATATATACATGCCTCTCTCGTCCTCTGTTCGTTCTTTAGTCTAGCGTCTTTTCACTATTAGTGATATTAGACGATTAAAAAAAAAGGGGGGGGGGGGGGGGGGGGGGGGGGGGGGGGGGGTAGGGAGAGGGGAAAGAGAAGTCAGAATAAAACAGAAAAGGTAAAAAAAACTACTAAGAAATGCATAACTAACATGAAATTAGCTTCAACAGTAACAATTCAATAATGATGATAATAACTAAAACCAGTAACATGATCATGAAGTACATTAAAGGAATGTAGAAATAGGGCTATGAACTAATGCCTTTGAAAGTTCTGCTAAATGAACCTCGTTAGAAATAACTTCCCCCAAAATCATCTGCAGAATAGTTACTCTCTGTGAAATACTTGGGCAAGAAGATACGTAACTGCTGACATTGAAACAAACTATGATGCAAGCCGAACTGCTTACCACAAATGCATATAACATTTTTACTATATTTTTTTTGTCTTCAGCGCGTCAAGTTTTATACGGAAGAAAGTAGATGTTATTAATCTTGTATAGCAAGTCCCCTGTCAATCTCTCTCTGTCTCCACTGTCACTCTCACTATATCTATCTGTTCAGTCAGCCTCCTCTACCTTCTCTACTCTTCCCCTTGTCCATTCTTCCTTCTGCTCTCCACCACGCCACGTCCCTATTGTTCTTATTGTTGTTCATTTATAGCGTTATTGTACTGTACATAACTATCTATGCTTATGTTTTGTACATGCTCATGTAATTTTGACGTTGCTGTTGTGAATTTGATTCTCGCATTGTTTTTGTTTTTTTCCCTCACCATTATTATTCTTGCCCAGAGGGCTGGATGTAAACAAGTACTTTGTGCTTACTCCTTTACCCTCGTAAAATAAATTTTCGTTCGTTCTTTCGTTCGTTCTCCCTCTCTCTCTCTCTCTCTCTCTCTCTCTCACTCACTCACTCACTCACTCACTCACTCACTCACTCACTCTCTCTCTCTCTCTCTCTCTCTGTCTCTCTCTCTCTCTCTCTCTCTCTCTCTCTCTCTCTCTCTGGGATTCATACCGCGTTTGTGACCTATCATTGTCGTCATCGGCATTCATTCATTCATTCATTCATTCATTCACCGTCATCATCATCATCATGATTATCATCTTAATCTCATCGTTGTCGGGGCCCACAATCCCATCGTTATCATCGTTGCCGTCATAAAATATCATAACCACTTGTCATCATCATCATCTCATCATCCTTGTCGTCGTCGTTTACATCGTCAGAAAAGGGTATAAAAAAAAAAGGAAAAAAAAAAAGATTAAAGAATGGTAAAGAAGATTATAAGCGCAAACTAGACACTACATCAATCATTGACAAACATGAAAGGGGTGTGGGAAGGGATGTAGTTGATGGTGAGTGGGTTACAACAGCGAGAAACGGAATCAAGTGACGAAATGTTCAGCTGAGGAAGCAGACAAAAAAATGAATGCTTGTCACGCACGTATTTGACTGTCACAATAGCCGAGTGGTTAAAGCGTTGGACTGTCAATCTGAGGGTCCCGGGTTCGAATCACGGTGACGGCGCCTGGTGGGTAAAGGGTGGAGATTTTTATGATCTCCCAGGTCAACATATG
>NC_134901.1:21507052-21514552 GCF_041734735.1 Babylonia areolata
TAGGTCGCCAGGAGGCCACACACCAGAGGAGACCCTGCACTGCTGCTGAGTCACTTCGGTGGTGTTCAGTGGTGCCTGTTCTGTAATTTGTTTGTTTGTTTATTTGTTTGATTGCTATTATTTACTTTCAAAAAAATTAAAAAAAATTACTCATGCTTCATTCATTGCTCAACATAGCGCCTCACAAGTAAGCCTCTCTCAACCCAGCTCCAGTGAGGAAACTGAGAGTAGCTGCCCCTGTTTATTTAACTCTCTCCATACGAACGGCGAAAGAGACGACGTTAACAGCGTTTCATCCCAATTACCATCATCAAAATATTGCAAGCGGAACGCTCTTATATTGAAGAGGTGAATGTTGACAAAGAATACCACAGTTCTGACGACGGAAGCTAAAGGTTGGGTCATTCAGACACCCACTGGACATCCGAGGGGTATGTGTAGAGGAGAAGAGAGGACTGGCCGTACTGAGTGAGTTAACAATTTGAGGGGGCGGGGGTGGTGGGGGTGGTGGTGGTGGTGGTTGTTTCTTTGTTTTTGTTGTTGTTCGTTTGTTTGTTGGTTGGTTTTTAAAAAAAACAAGTGAAGGAATGGGAGAAAGAGAGAGTGCATTTGCCAGAGGAAAACGAGGTAAACAGCGATTAAAAAAAAAAAAGGGGGGGGGGGGGCGCAGAAGGAGAGAGTGTGTGTGTGTGTGGAGAGAGAGACAGACAGACAGAGAGAAAGACAGAGACAGACAGACAGACAGACAGACAGACCAACAAGATAGAAAGATTGTGTGTATTCGTATGTGCGTGTGTGGGGGTGGGTCGGTAGGGGGTGGGTGGGTGTGGGTGTGGGTGTATGCGTGTGTGTGTGTGTGTGTGTGTGTGTGTGTGTGTGCGCGCGCGCATGAGAGAGAGAAAGGCCGTGAAAAATAGAGAGGAGGGATACAGAAAGAGATGGGGGGTGGATGGGTGTGGGTGTATGCGTGTGTGTGTGTGTGTGTGTGTGTGTGTGTGTGTGTGTGTGTGTGTGCATGAGAGAGAGAAAGGCCGTGAAAAATAGAGAGGAGGGATACAGAAAGAGATGGGGGGTGGATGGGTGTGGGTGTGGGTGTATGCGTGCGTGTGTGTGTGTGTGTGTGTGTGTGTGTGTGTGTGTGTGTGTGTGTGTGTGTGTGTGTGTGTGTGTGTGTGTGCATGAGAGAGAGAAAGGCCGTGAAAAATTAATAGAGAGGAGGGATACAGACAGAGATAAGAGACATACAGACAGAAGCCCAGTGAAAGACTGGGGGAGCACACAGACAGGCTGACAAAGAGACGGATTAACACAGACAAAGAAGACGGAGAGCAGATCATATTCAGCTGGTTTTAGGATTTTCTCGTGCTGGTGTTGCGGCTGAAGAGCTCAGCATAGCATTTCTCTCAAGATTCGCCAGGGGGTGGGGTGGGGGTTTGGGGGGGGGGGGGGGGGGGTCTTCTTCTTCTTCTTCTTCGTTCGTGGGCTGTAACTCCCACGTTCACTCTTATGTACACGAGTGGGATTTTACGTGTATGACCGTGGGGTGTGCATGCCGGGTATGTTCTTGTTTCCATAACCCACCGAATTCTGACATGGATTACAGGATTTTTAACGTGCTTATTTGATATTCTGCTTGCCGTATACACACGAAGGGGGTTCAAGCACTGGCACTCTGCACATATGTTGACCTGGGAGATCGGAAAAAAAAAATATATATATATCCATCGTTTACCCACCAGGCGCCGTCACCGAGATTCGAACCCGGGACCCTTAGATTGAAAGTCCAACGCTTTAACCTCTCGGCTAGCCATTGCGCCCATCGCCCGGGGTTCAGTTAGGGGCAGGGCGGGGGTGGAGGTGCTTTTGGGGGACGGGGGATGGGGGGTTGCCCACGTTTCTGTGTTCGAGGGATATCCTGAAATAAGATAACTATGGACTGTTACTGTAATCCTCTCTTGGCTGGCCTTCCCAATGATAAACTCTCCAAGCTCCAGAAAATACAGAATAGCGCAGCTCGACTCGCCCTTAAAAAGTCGAGGAGAGAGAGCGCTACTGCTCCTTTTGACACGTATGTATTTTAAGTGAAAATTGCTGTCATCTCAGCCGTTTAACAATGTGTGTGTCTATGCGTGCGTGTTAGTGTGACTGTGAGTGTTGGAGTGTAACAGTTGCAGTATTGATAGTATGTTACTTTATGAGTTTTATGCATTATGTTTTTATAATATTGATGATTCTGTTTTATGTTTCTACTACTTTTTATATACTTTCTTGTTTCACTTTAGGTACTGCATTGCAAAGCGCTTACAGCTTGCTTATGCTTGTATTATAGCGCTATATAAAAATTAAAAATATTATAAAGGCAGACAGACAGTCAGATAGATTCCACCGACTGATAGACGGACAGGAGACATACATGGACTTTATATAAGGTCAGACAAATTGAAGGGTGGGTGGGTTTAGAATCAGACTGATAGATAGAAAAACAAAACACAGAGACACGGGCAGACAATGAATGTGTGTGTGTGTGTGTGTGTGTGTGTGTGTGTGTGTGTGTGTGTGTGTGTGTGTGTGTGTGTGTGTGTGTGTGTGTGTGTGTGTGTGTGTGTGTGTGTGTGTGTGCGTGCGTGTGTGTGTCTTTTCTTGTGTTTGTGTGTGTGTGTTTGTGTTTGTGTTTGTGTTTGTGTGTGTGTGTGTGTGTGTGTGTGTCTTTTCTTGTTTGTGTGTGTGTGTGTGTGTGTGTGTGTGTGTGTGTGTGTGTGTGTGTGTGTGTGTGTGTTGTTGTTCGTTCTTTAGTTTAACGTCTTTTCACTGTAAGTGATATTAGACGAGGGTAGGAATAAAATCGAGTGGGAGGAGGGGAATTACTGTGTACGCATGCGAGTAAGTGAAAGTGTGTGTGTGTGTGTGTGTGTGTGTGTGTGTGTGTGTGTGTGTGTGTGTGTGTGTGTGTGTGTGTCTGTGTGTCTGTGTGTGTGTGTATGTGTTAGTGTGCATGTGTGTTAATGTGTGTGCATGTGTGTTTCCATGAGACAGAGACAGAGAGTGAGAGAAAGACAGTGACAGGCGAGCTGACAGAGGGAAACTGAAACAGACATAAGGAGACAGACAGAGACATCAACAGAGAGAGACAGGGATAGTCTGGAAACACACAGACAGACACACAAACGGACAGACAGACAGACAGATCAACACAGACAAAGAGGCAGGCAGACAGATGAGAATATTCAGCTGGTCTGATGAGTGCCTCGTGCTCGAGTAGCGCTGAAGAGCTCAGCTCAGCGTCCCTCTCAAGATTTGCCCGGGGTCCAATTAGGGACAGGGGTGGTGGTGGTGGTGGTGGTGGGGTGCCCTACGCTTCTGTGCTCATTGTATACCCTTCAATGATCATGCTTGTCAAAGGCAGACAGGCAGACAGGCAGGCAGGCAAACTGATCGACAGACGTGTGGACGCACGGAAGGACGGACAGACAGATCGATAGGCAAGACAGGACACAAACATGAACTGATAACAAGGCCAGACAAAGTGATAGGGTAGGGGGGGGGGGGGGTTGCCTTCAATGATCACACTCGTCACAGAGAGACACTGACTGACAGACAGACAGATCGATAGAGAAAAAAACAAAACAAAACCCCACAACAAATCGACGTAAACGAACACACACACACACACACACACACACAACGCACACACACACACGCACGCACACACACACACACACACACACACACACACACACACACACACACACACACACACACACACACACACACACACACACACACACACACACACACACACACACACACACACACACACACACACACACACACACACACACATTTTCCCTCTTTCAGACATTCCCCCCAAAATCTAATCGCCTTTCAGCATTAGTATTATTTTTTTTTTATTAGTTTTAGTTTTCGCTCCTTTCTATATTGTATGAGCTGTCTCATTGTCTGCTTATGTCGTTGTGCTTGTCTCTCTGGAGTGATGGCCTAGAGGTAACGCGTCCGCCTAGGAAGCGAGAGAATCTGAGCGCGCTGGTTCGAATCACGGCACAGCCCCCCCAAAATTTTCTCCCCCTCCACTAGACCTTGAGTGGTGGTCTAGGCGCTAGTTATTCCGATGAGACGATAAACCGAGGTCCCGTGCGCAGCATGCACTTAGCGCACGTAAAAGAACCCACGGCAACAAAAGGGTTGTTCCTGGCAAAATTCTGTAGAAAAATCCACTTCAATAGAACAAACAAAGAAAAAAAAACTGCACACAGGAAAAAAAATGGGTGGCGCTGTAGTATGGCGACACGCTCTCCCTGGGGAGAGCAGCCCGAATTTCACACAGAGAAATCTGTTGTGATAAAAAGAAATACAAATACAAATACAAATATTTCTTTCTCCCGTTTCCTAGGAAACCAGCCCTTGAGTTCACACGCAGTTGTATCAGCTCATGTTTGTCTTCTGTATGTCCATCAGTCTGACTGTTCGTTTGTCTGTCCGTCCGTCCGTTAATCTGTCTGCCTGCCTGTCTGTCTGTCTCTCTGTCTGTCTGTCGATCAATCTATCCGTCTGCCTGTCTTTGACAAGCGTGATCATTAACTAAAGGGTGAGCAAATTGAGCATGAGTCAAAAAAAAAAGTCAACAGAAACTGTCAGGCAAACAAACCAGGAAAACCTTCAACACCCTATTGGTTTTCTCTCTCTCTTTGTGTGTGAGTGTGAGTGTGTGTGTGTGTGTGTGTGTGTGTGTGTGTGTGTGTGTGTGTGTGTGTGTGTGTGTGTGTGTGTGTGCGTGTGTGTGTGTGTTTGTCTGCACATTGACAAGGCCATGTTTGCCCCTGCGGGTAAGGTGTTTGATAAAAAAAAAAAGAAAGAAAGATTAAATGTCAAGACTGGTTTTGAGAGAGAGAGAGAGAGAGGTAGGGAGGGAGGGAAAAGAAGGAGGAGATGGATATATAGATAGATAGACAGACAGAGATAGAGAGAGCGAGAGAAAGATGGAGGGAAAAGATATATATATATATAGTGAGACAGAGAGACACAGAGACAGAGACACAGAGACAGAGAGACAGAGACATATAGACAGAGACACACACAGACAGAGAGAGAATGGGTTTAGCAAGATGGACAGACAAACAGACAAACTCGGAGACACAAGAGAGAGACAGAGACAGAGAGAGTGAGAGACAGACAGACAGACAGAGACAGAGAGAGAGACAGAGAGAGAGAGAGAGAGAGAGAGAGAGAGAGAGAGAGAGAGAGAGAGAAGCTGGCATAAACAGTCACAAACGCCGAAACAGACACAACAACAGCAGCAGCAACAACAACAACAAAAACAAAATGCATAGAAATAAACAGAAACCTCCCTTCAGAGAAACACACACTGATATAACTAAATACATAGAGAAATAAACAAACAAAATTAATAGAGACGAACGGGCCATCGGACGAACGAACGAACACACGGACGTACAAACGAACCAACGAATAGCCTGATGAACACAGCAACAAGCTTTCACACTCTTTAATACATCGATGAAGACTACTTTAAAGAAAGGAGAAAAAAAAAAACAAAAAAACACTCTAGACGACAACGTTTTCTTGGACAGGTAATTACACACAAGCTACGCTCCGCCGCACACGAGCATTTAACGGCTGGTCGATTCGAATCAATCCTCTTTTCCCAAACCCCCAAAACATCTGTTATTGACCAAAAAAAAAAAAAAGACAAAAATATGACAAAAATGACCAGATAAGACACCACACCCCTACCCCACCCTCCCCCCCAAAAAAAAAGAAAAAAAAAGTTAAGTTTTTATTATAAAAGAAAAGTTAAAAAAAAAAAATGAATAGATGCAAAAAGGAGAGAACAAAATTAAAAGCGTGAAAGGATTTCTGTAGAAAACGAAAGGACGAACGCCTGCAGACACGAGCAAATGAGAACAGTCTGTATGGACATAATGAAAGAAACACACACACACACACACACACACACACACACACACACACACACACACACACACACACACACACACACACACACACACACACACACACACACAGAGACAGATAGACAGACAGACAGAGACAGAAATGGAATAAACAAACTGTGAGAGACAGGACTGTAACAAAAAAAAAACACAAAAAAAAAACACCTAAATTACCCCCCACCCCCCCCCCCACCCACCCCAGAAAAGTGAGACAGAGAGAGAGAGAGAGAGAGAGAGAGAGAGAGAGAGAGAGATAGATAGATAGATAGATAGATAGATAGATAGATAGATAGATAGATAGAGAGAGAGAGAGAGAGAGAGAGAGAGAGAGAGAGAGAGAGAGAGAGAGAGAGAGAGAGAGAGAGAGGCAGACAGGAAAAAAAACACACACAAAAAATCAACGTAGCAGAGACAACAATCCCCTACCCCGCCACAGGCTATCCAGCAGAGAAGACGCTCCTTTCTAAAGACCTCTCGTGAACGGACAATTACCCCACCACCACCACCACCCAACCCCCCCACCCCCACCCACACACACGCATACACACAACAGCTCCATCCCAAACCACTACCCCTATCCCCACCCCAACCACCACCACCACCATCCCGAACCCACATCCACACACCCTTTATCCAACCGATACCACCTCCCCCCCCCCACCCCCCACCCACACCCACCCCCTCCCCCTCCCCTTTCACCCTTTTTAACTGCACAGTTACTGATCGATCCGAGTTAATTTTCCTCCCCCTCTCCCCCATCCCCCCCATCCGTTATTAGCACACAGCCATGAATGATGGACGACTCAGGAGGGAACAGGAGTGTGCTGTGGCGAATGAAGAATGAATAATTAAAAAAATAAAATAAATAAAATAAAATAATGGAGAAAAGGAAGCGAAGAAGAAGAAGAAAGGGGAAAAAAAAGAAAAAAAGAAGAAGCAGCAGCAGCAGCAGAAGCAGAAAATTGCACGCAGCTTGTCCGATTCATTTAGAGACAGTGATTAAAAAACAAAAATCGGGTGGGGTGTGGGCGGCGTGGGAGTGGGGGAAGGAGCGGGCTCGGGGGTGTGGGGGGGGGGGAGAGTGAAAAGGAGGCAGGCATTAACCTAAAAAAAAAAGGGGGGGGAGGAGGGGGGGATGGAGGATTGCCAGAGGGAGTGTGTGTGGGGGGGGAGGGTGTAGAGAGAGGAGGGGAATGAGTTCTCGGTGTGAAAGAGAGACTGACTGGAATAAAGTTTTTAGAACCGCAAGGAAACAAAATGAAATGCTAAAAATCTGTGTGTCTCTCATTCAAACACACATGCACACACATACACACACATGCGCACAAACACACACACACACACACGCACGCACGCACGCACGCACGCACGCACGCACACACACACACACACACACACACACACACACACACACACACACACACACACACACACGCATACACACACTGAGAAATGAAATGCTTTTTGGTGCGTTGCCCTTCTTTTCTTGACACACCCACCCCGTACAAAATCA
>NC_134901.1:21527052-21532052 GCF_041734735.1 Babylonia areolata
AAACGGTTTTGTGGGTTTCCGCTCCGGAAATGAAAAAATACCTGACAGCTCTTTAAACTCACATCGTTCAGAGCCCAAGGATGACTGAGCCATGTCTATTAAAAATGGATTGAGGTGTGAAGGGAAAATGATTGAGATGGTTAAGATTCGCGCGCATCTGCATCTGTTTGGCTGGTTCCACTTTACGTGCGTGTACACATGTGGAAACACACACACACACACACACACACACACACACACACACACACAGAGGCATGCATGCCTGTGAAGGACAGCACGCATTTATACGTCAGCATACTTTATTCACTCACACATTGCATTCGAACTCCAGTTCACGCATGGAGAAACGCAAACAAACGGAGCCTAATCAATACAATAAACGCCAAACAAGCATTTAAAAAAAAAAGAAAAAAAAAAAGCTTCAAACAAGAGAATCCGCTTGGCTGAAACAAAAGTATGTTTGCAAAGAACACACAGTTACCGTGCACCACTTCAACGCAAGCACTGCCAAGAATTTTTTTTTTTTTTTTTTTTTTTTTTAAGGTGGTCGATTTAAATCATCAGTGTTCTTTTTTCAGCGCCTGCGTTATTGACGAGGGTCAATAATGACAAATATCACAAACTAAACAAAGTTTAGTTTAAAACAGGACAGACGGCTGAAGGAAAAGGAAGAAAGAAGAAAAGCGAACGACACCGGGGAGAGAGAGAGAGAGAGAGAGAGAGAGAGAGAGAGAGAGAGAGAGAGAGAGAGAGAGAGAGAGAGAGAGAGAGAATGAAATTAAAACGAAAAACGAAAACGAACATTAGGAACATTTGAGAGAGAGAGAGAGAGGGGGGGGGAGGGAGAGGGAGAGAGGGGGTGAAATAAAATGAGAATTAGGAATATTTGAGAGAGAGAGAAAGAGAGAGAGAGAGAGACAGACAGACAGACAGAGACAGAGAGAGAGACAGAGAGAAAATGAAAATGAAAATTAGGAATATTTGAGAGGGATTCATTGTACTGCTGCATAGTCGAAGGAACAAAGTAACCGAGAGAAAGCGTGATCGTGAAATGGGAGGAACGACAGTCTCCTGATGAAGTAATGACAGATGCGATCATCGAAGGAAGAAGTGAAGGGGAGCTCCATACAGAAGAGTTAGTCTTTAAAGAAGCACAGTTGGTTTTCTCACCAGTGTGCTCCATCCTCCTTTGTCACTCCAGTCCTCCATCCCAACCACACACCCACCACTTGCCTCCACCACCCCTCCCATTCGACTGAATTCCACATCCACAATTTCTGTTTCCATTCATCAGTTCTTTGAACTCACGGGAGAAATGTTCACACACACACGCACGCGCACACACACACACACACACACACACACACACACACACACACACAAACGCGCGCGCGCGCACACACACACGCACGCACGCACACAACACACACAAGGAGGGAACGGAGGCAGGCGGGGGAAAAATAAACATAAACATGCAAACGTTTAAAAAGGGTACAACATGATTCTATTCGTAAAATATATGTTGAATTTATTTGACTGACCAAATATTCAAAGTGAATGGATTGGCCAATGATCTGTTAGAATTTCTCCTCTCCCCTCTGTTCCCCCTCCTCCACCACCTTACCCTCCATTCTTCTAAATTTTCTTCTTCTTCTTCGTGTTTTTCTTCTATTAGGCCAATTACTTTGGTGATAATAAATTTAATCTCATGTTAATATTGATATTAGCATTATTTTACTACATTATGTACTGTTTGTTTATTTGTTTTATTTCATTATTTCATTACTTACTGTTTATTAATGTTATTTGATACAAGTCATAATATGGTTCATCAGCCGTCATGATAAAATTGAAGTGCAACGTTGTGAGCACAGTATAAGCTTTAAGCTTGTTGATGCTCTTTTGTTATTCATTGCATTGTAATCATGTGTATTGTTGAATAATTAAAGATTATTTAAACCAAACGTTTAAAAAATAATAATAATAATAATTTTAAAAAAAGCACAGCCAATTTGGACAGTTACCCAAACATCCAAACTAAACCTGTCTACAACAATGCACTCGTCACGGCGCGAGTACTGCCCTCCTTCCTCCTTCCCTCGTCCCTCCCCCCCTTCCCCCCCACCCGCCTCCTCCATCCTCTCCCTGTTTCTGAACCGTCTGCACACCTCCCACTCTCACCCAACACACAGAGACTGGAACAGAGAGAGAGAGAGAGAGAGAGAGAGAGAGAGAGGGAGAGAGATAGATGTAGGGAGAGAGAGAGAGGGGGGGGGGCTAGGGGTGAGTGAGAGAGAGAGGGGGAGAAAGAGAGATGGGGAGAGAGAGAGAGATAGGGAGAGAGAGATGTAGGGAGAGAGAGGGGGGGGGGGGGGCTAGGGGTGAGTGAGAGAGAGAGAGAGAGGGAGAGAGATAGATGTAGGGAGAGAGGGGGGGGGGGGGGCTAGGGGTGAGTGAGAGAGAGAGAGAGAGGGAGAGAGATAGGGAGAGAGATAGATGTAGGGAGAGAGAGAGGGGGGGCTATGGGTGAGTGAGAGAGAGGGAGAGAGGGAGAGAGATAGGGAGAGAGATAGATGTAGGGAGAGAGAGGGGGGGGGGGCTTGGGGTGAGTGAGAGAGAGAGAGAGAGAGGGAGAGAGATAGGGAGAGAGATAGATGTAGGGAGAGAGAGAGGGGGGGGGGGGGGCTAGGGGTGAGTGAGTGAGAGAGAGGGAGAGAGAGAGAGGGAGAGAGATAGGGAGAGAGATAGATGTAGGGAGAGAGAGGGGGGGGGGGGCTAGGGGTGAGTGAGAGAGAGAGAGAGAGGGAGAGAGATAGATGTAGGGATAGAGAGAGGGGGGGGGGCTAGGGGTGAGTGAGAGAGAGAGAGAGGGGGAGATAGATAGGGAGAAAGATAGATGTAGGGAGAGAGAGAGGGGGGGCTAGGGGTGAGTGAGAGAGAGAGAGAGAGAGGGAGAGAGATAGGGAGAGAGACAGATGTAGGGAGAGAGAGGGGGGGGCTATGGGTGAGTGAGAGAGAGAGAGAGAGGGAGAGAGATAGATAGGGAGAGAGATAGATGTAGGGAGAGAGAGAGAGGGGGGATCTAGAGGTGAGTGAGAGAGAGAGGGGGAGAGAGAGAGATGGGGAGATAGAGAGATAGGGAGAGTGAGATGTAGGGAGAGAGAGAGGGGGGGGGGGCTAGGGGTGAGTGAGAGAGAGAGAGGGAGAGAGATAGATGTAGGGAGAGAGAGAGGGGGGCTAGGGGTGAGTGAGAGAGAGAGAGGGAGAGAGAGGGAGAGAGATAGATGTAGGGAGAAGAGAGGGGGGTGGCTAGGGGTGAGTGAGAGAGAGAGAGAGGGAGAGAGATAGGGAGAGAGATAGATGTAGGGAGAGAGAGAGAGAGGGGAGCTAGGGGTGAGTGAGAGAGAGAGGGGGAGAGAGAGAGATGGGGAGAGAAAGAGATAGGGAGAGAGATAGATGTAGGGAGAGAGAGGGGGGGGGGCTAGGGGTGAGAGAGAGAGAGAGGGGGAGAGAGAGAGATAGGGAGAGAGATAGATGTAGGGAGAGAGAGGGGAGCTAGGGGTGAGTGAGAGAGAGAGGGGGAGAAAGAGAGATGGGGAGAGAGAGAGATAGGGAGAGAGAGATGTAGGGAGAGATAGAGGGGGGGCTAGGGGTGAGTGAGAGAGACAGGGAGAGAGATAGATGTAGGGAGAGAGAGAGGGGGGGCTAGGGGTGAGTGAGAGAGAGAGAGGGGGGAGAGAGAGGGAGAGAGATAGATGTAGGGAGAGAAAGGGGAGGGGTGGCTAGGGGTGAGTGAGAGAGAGAGAGGGAGAGAGAGGGAGAGAGATAGATGTAGGGAGAAGAGAGGGGAGGGCTAGGGGTGAGTGAGAGAGAGAGAGGGAGAGAGAGATGTAGGGAGAGAGAGAGGGGGGAGGGGCTAGTGGTGAGTGAGAGAGGGAGAGAGAGAGGGTGGGAGGGTGACGAGTCCAGCCGGAGGGTCAAGGCTGAAACAGGAGGTAGGTGAGGGGAGGTGGGGGTGGGGGAGAGAGACAGAAAGGTGTAATTTTTTTGTGTCAGGGAATACCCCCCCCCCAAAAAAAAAAAAAAAAAAAATGTCATCCATAAAACAGTGCTTGTTTTTCAACATCACTTCCACATATCGGATCTGAACTAATGTTGCCACTTTAGCTTCAGCTGTCTGATTTTTTTTTTTTTTTTTTTTTTTAAATGTTATTTTTGGGAACATTTACCAGTTCCAAGATCTTGCATTGAACAATTAACTCCCTCCCACTACACTACCCTGGCCAGTGAAAACAAACCCAATGATGAATTCCATCCAGGGCTTGGCAACTCTTCCGGGTCAACAAGTCACCATGTTGCTGCTCCTTCCACAAGACAGAAGAAAAAAAAACAAAAAACAGAGCGGACAGGACGGGTGTCAATTTGTACTGAAATCGCGCCTGCAATGGGGAATGCAGGCAGGCATCGACCAGACACTATGTGCTCGGGGAAATGATGATTGCTGCTGACCATAAAATAATAGGGCCGTGTCTCCCGGTAATTACAGCCACCTGCAGGAGTGACGAGTCCAGCCGGAGGGTCAAGGCTGAAACAGGGGGTAGGTGAGGGGAGGTGGGGGGTAGAGACAGAGAGAGAGGAAGGTGTGCGATTATATCATTATTTTTTTTTTATGTCAGGGAATTAAAAAAAAAATGTCATCCATAGAACAGTGCTTGTTTTTCAACATCACGTCCACATATCGGATCTGAACGAATGTTGCCACGTTAGCTTCAGCTGTCTGATTTTTTTTTTTTTTTTTTTTTTTTTTTTTTTTTGGGGGGGGGGGGGGGACATTTACCAGTTCCAAGATCTCGCATTGAACAATAATTAACTCCCTCACTCTACACTTCCCTGGCCAATGAAAACAAACCCCATGATTCCATCAAGTGCTTTGGGGATCCTTCCGGGACAACAAGTCACCATGTTGCTGCTCCTTTCAAAAGACAGACCACCCCCCCCCC
>NC_134901.1:21544552-21549552 GCF_041734735.1 Babylonia areolata
TGATGGTACAAGGCTGATACGTGACAATGATGGGCCGGAAGAAAGAGGGAGGTGACTGCCATTCATGCCACTCACAGCAAAACGGTCAGCGTCTCCCACTATTGTATTGAAGAACTGCGCATTTATTTGCTGTCTTGTAAACGGTTTTGTGGGTTTCCGTTCCGGAATGGAAAATATCTGACAGCTCTTTAAACTCACATCGGTCAGAGCCCAAGGATGACTGAGCCCTGTCTATTAGAAATGGATTTAGTGTGAAGGGAAATGACTGAGATGGTTAAGAACCGTGCATCTGCATCTGCTGGCTGGTTTTACTCCTACGTGCGTGAAAACGCGTGCAAACACACACACACACACACACACACACACACACACACACACACGCATGCATGCATGCATGCAAGCCTGTGAAAGACAGCGCACACGTACATATTACATGTTACACGTTACACGTCAGCATACTTTATTCACTCATACCTTGCATTCGAACTCCAGTTCACGCATGGAGAAACGCAAACGGACTGAGTCTGATCAATACAATAAATGCCAAACTAACATGTTGAAAAAAAAAGAGAAAAAAAAAAAACAAAAGAAAAAAAATCGACTCCAATGCTTCAAACAAGAGAATCCACTTGGCTGAAAAAAAAAAAAAAAAAAAAAATCCACACACAAAGAACAGACAATTATGGTGTACCACCTCAATGCAAGCACCGCCAAGCACTTTTTTTTTTTTTTTTTTTTTTTTTTTTTTTTTTGCAGCTGGTCGATTTGAATCACTAATGTTCTTTTTCAGCACGTGCATTATTACTGACCAGGTCAACAATGACAAATATCAAAACAAATAAAGTCTGGTCTAAAACAAGACAGATGGCTGAAGGAAAAGGGAGAGAGAACAAAAAGCGGACGTCACCGGGAGAACAGCAAAACAGCAAACCCACCTTGGACAGTTTTGCAAACATTCCATCCTGCGGAATCAAACACGGCCCTTGTTGAAAGCAGTTGCTGCAACTCTCTCCACCACACTTGCCACCATACTCAACAACTCAACAACACACAAACCCCTCATGCACGCGCGCACAAACACAAACACACACACACACGAACACACACACACACACACACACACACACACACACACACACACACACACACACACACACACACAAACACGCACATACACAGGCCACATACACATCTATACAGACACAGACAAAAACACACACAGACACGCCTCTACTAAAGAAAAACAAAACAAACAACAAGAAAAAAAGAAAAAAAAACAAAAACAAAAACAAAACAACTGAAATTAATCTCCAACACATTAATTAACAATGCTTGGTTTTGAACGTCACTTCCGCATGTGCGTCATAAATGTATTCGCCTGCCAAGCTTCAACTGCAAACGCCACTGCTGCCTCATCAACCAGAGTAATTTCGTCATTTGCCAGTTCCAAATGGCCGGCAATAAACCACCACCCCTCATCGAAAACGACAATTCCCACCGAACAGACGTATCTCTTCCGAGTAACAATGTCGACCCTTTTGGAATAACAAAAATAAGATACTTAAAAAAAAAGGGGGTGGGGAGACAGCCCCAATTTGCATCGAAATCGTGGCTGTAACAGAGCGCAGGGCAGGGCAGGGCAGGGCAGGGCAGGCATCGACCAGGCAGGACACGACACGGTGGTGGAGAAAAAAATGATAGCCCCTGACCATAAAATAATAGGGGGCCGTGTCTCCCCCCAGTGATTATTACAGCAAGCAAAGCGAGCTGGATGCAAAAGCAGCGGCCAGGACCGGCACTGGTTTTGTCGAGGAGAACAAGAGAATCTGCGTGCATGGTAGTTGTTTCTTCTTCTTCTTCTTCTTCTTCTTCTGCGTTCTCTCGTATGCACACGAGTAGGCTTTTACGTGTATGACCGTTTTTACCCCGCCATGTAGGCAGCCATACTCCGTTTTCGGGGATGTGCATGCTGGCTATGTTCTTGTTTCCATAACCCACCGAACGCTGACATGGATTACAGTATCTTTAACGTGCGTATTGGATCTTCTGCTTGTATATACACACGAAGGGGAGTTCAGGCACTAAGCAGGTCTGCACATATGTTGACCTGGGAGATCGTAAAAAATCTCCACCCTTTACCCACCAGGCGCCGTCACCGTGATTCGAACCCGGAACCCTCAGATTTGACAGTCCAACGCTTTAACCACTCGGCTATTGCGCCCGTCGGTAGTTGTTTCAAGATTCAGCCATGGCCAGTGAGGAGAGATCAAGGACGGATGTAAGTGCACCTGCCATTCTAGCAACGACAAGAAAATTAATGAAATACAATGAAAAATAGATTTAAAAAAAAAAATTCCAGCTATTAATCAGGAAATGAGTATTTGCTGTCTTTTTAACAGTTTTATGGATTTCCGTTCCCGGATGAAAAAAACAACAAAACAACAACAAAAAACAACACAAAAAACCCAACCCTGACAGCTTTTTAAACTCTCACAGTGCAGGGCAACGGATGATTGAGCCATGTCCATTAGAAATGGATTAAGTGTGATGGAAAATGATGGAGCCGGTTTTAACCATCCGCTTAGTTAAGAACCGTGCATCTGCATCTGCCGATTGCTTTCATTGCACATACGCGTGGGCAACAAACGTGCAAAAACCCTCCCACACCCACACACAAAACACGCGCATGCATATGCACGACGACATGCGCGTGCATGTATTACGCAAGGGATGATAAGAAGCATTATCCACTCTCTGTCTCCATTAGTATGTACATGTGCACGTAATTGGGGAGGTGGGGAGGGGGGTGGGGGTGGGGGGTTAGATGGCTGCAACGTTATGCTGGTCTTTATGAATGCGCATGCACGTATCTGAACGAGCTCCACGCTTCCATGGCCTTGCACATATGTTATATCTCTAACTGGATACATTCCGTTCATCAACTCCCACAGTGAAGAATAAATTCATGCGGAATGCTGACTAATGAGGAAGGTTCTTGCCATTTTCATCACCGCCATTATTTTTTTTTCTCTCTTCGTCGTCACCTTCATCTTCTTTCTTGTTTTCGTTTTTTTTTTTTTTTTTTTTTTTTTTTTCTTTTGTGAAAGCTTGTCTATGAAGTGATAATAATTGTTATGGACGAGACTCTGTCAGGCTTCTGGTTCATGAATGTTTCATGGAGTTGGTAGGCCTAATTGCGAACGATCCAGTCAAAGCCATCAGCTCAACGTGTAGTCAAATTTAGCTCTTCTGTTTTTTTGAAGACATAAGATTCAAAGACTTTGGCACAGCGCCAGGTATATAATCGACTCCACCCCACTCCACCCCACCACCCCCCTCTCTCTCTCTTTCCCCTTCTCTTTCTTTCGCACCCCCTCCAGCAGAAAAGAAACACCAGCCTTTAAGAGTTACGTCTAGCGACATCTGGTGCGCCTTTGTCCCTTTCCAGTTTGACCACCAAAGAGACACACGTGTTATTGTTTTCTCTCTCTCTCTCTCTCTCTCTCTCTCTCTCTCTCTCTCTCTCTCTCTCTCTCTCTCTCTCTCTCTCTCTCTCTCGATAACGATAATCGTTATCGTTATCTCTCTGTCTCTGTCTCTGTCTGTCTGTCTCTCTCTCTGTCTCTCTCTCTCTCTCTCTCTCTCTCTCTCTCTCTCTCTCTCTCCCTCTCTCAAAGACACAGCACCACAAATAAAAAAGATATAAACGCAGTGTTCTCGAAGCATTCAACCATATGGATTTCCTCTCTCTCTCTCTCTCTCTCTCTCTCTCTCTCTCTCTCTCAAAGACACAGCACCACAAATAAAAAAAGATATAAACGCAGTGTTCTCGAAGCATTCAACCATATGGATTTCCTTTCTCTGCACCTCTGGGCCTGAATGCATGAGCAAACAGGAGTGGTAAAATGAATGTAAAAAACGTTTAACATCGATGCTTACGCTATTTCCGTTGGCACAAGATAATAAATTATACTATCGCCAAACATACACAGCACAGCTTATTAAATACCGGACATGCAATTCAGCCCTAGAACTCAAACTTTAGATTCACTGCATTGATCCCCTCTCTCACACCACCACCCGCCCTCCTCCACCCCCCCCCCCCCCTGCACCCTCCACCCCGCGCCTCACCCACAACCCTTTTCCTTCTCTCATGCCAAAATGCGCACCACCAGGTCAGTATGTTCACGTGTGCACGAACAAACACAAATATAAGAACATGCGCATTCTAATTACATGCAAACGCTGAGTCCGCATGTTATAATTATGCACGCGCACAATACACTCATAGCCTATAGTTCGTGTGGTGGAGTAACGCAGAAAGACCCGAGGCAAATCAATTCAGAAAATAAACAACCAAATAGGTGGGTGGATAGAATCTGAGCGCGTTGGTTCGAATCACGGCTCAGCCGCCGCTATTTTCTCCCCCTCCACTAGACCTTGAGTGGTGGTCTGGACGCTAGTCATTCGGATGCAGCATGTACTTAGCGCACGTAAAATCACCCACGGCAACAAAAGGGTTGTTCCTGGAAAAATTCTGTAGAAAAATCCACTTCCATAGGAAACACAAATAAAACTGCACGCAGGAAAAAAATACAAAAAAAAAAAAGAAAAAAAAAGGGTGGCGCTGTAGTATTACGACGCGCTCTCCCTGGGGAGAGCAGCTCGAATTTCACACAGAGAAATCTGTTGTGATAAAAAGAAATACAAAATTAACTAGGAAAAGGGGGGAAACACACACACACACACACACACACACACGCACGCACGCACGCACGCACGCACGCACGCACGCACGCGCACACACACACACACACACACACACACACACACACACACACACACACACACACAGCAACGCATTTAAAAAAGACGACTAAAACACAGACATGATTTCAAAGAGCGGGCAGTTACCGCCTCTTAAGCTTAACAAAAATCCTGCCAATATATATATTTTTTTGTTTCAAGGCAGCTTTTCGATTTGAGTCAGTTTTGCCTTT
>NC_134901.1:21599552-21602052 GCF_041734735.1 Babylonia areolata
TTGTGTGTGTGTCGAGGGGGGGTAGGGGGGGGGGGGGGGGGGGCAGAGGGGTTGCACGGTAACCCTCTCGGCCTTGCGGACTACAGGCAAATAAGACTAGGCCATGCTGAAGACGCCAGCAATTCCGCTTAATCTATCATCCCCAGAATACAAAGGGAAAAAAAAAAGAAAAACAGGAAAAACAATACTTCAAAGCCAAACAACTACAGGCAAATAACACTACAGAATGGGCAGCTAGTGCCCATCCCAGTGTTTACTATCCCACTACCTATTCACCATAGCGAAATAACACAGATAGTACATCACAGACTGCGGAAAAGAGAAAAAAAAAAGTGTCAACAAAGCTCGCTTAAAAAAAAGAAAAAAGAAAGAAAGAAAGGGAAATGGAGTGGGAAGGCAGAAGAAAAAGGAGACAACAGTGAAGAAAGAAAAAAAAATGCAAAAAAAAAAAAAAGACAGCGATAGAAAGGAGGACATTTCTAGCACTGAACTTCCAGAAGGTGGGGGATGTTATTTATACTGAAAGACCCCCCCCCCCCCCCCCCCCTGCATCCCCACGGGGGAATGAAGTGGAACAGCAGGAAGGAAAGAGGAACTACAAGGACGACAACGATGACGAAGACTGAATCGTTAATGGGTGAAGAATCAGGTACAATAAAAGGTGTTTTGTTTTGTGTTTACAATTCTGTCCATTTAATGACACAAAACATTAAAAAAAACCCAACTAAATGAATAGATCAAATGAAATAAGATAAAATAATTTATAAAAAAAACACACAAAAAAACAACAACAACAAAACAAACAATAACAGCAAAACAAAAAAAAACAGTCTGATGAGATGAATAACTGCAATGTTCGACCAACAATAACAAAGTAATGAAACGAAGAAGAAGAAGAAGAAGAAGAAGAACAACAACAACAACAACAACAAAACAACAAAAACAACAACAACATCTATCAGAGAAAAAAGAAGAAGAACAACAACAACAACAACAACAAAAAGAACAAGAAAATCAGTCAATTTGTGATCTGATTTCCCCAACAATACGTTCCGTAGTCAACCAATGTTACTCCACATTCCGCAGCGCATACGCAACATAACACAACCGGAATGGAGCAAGAGAGAGAGAGAGAGAGAGAGAGAGAGATAGGTCAACGCTGATGAGGTTTCCTGTGGCCAGTGGTTGTGTGAACAAACATCAACAACGTTTGACCTGTGGGCTTTTTCGCGGGAAGAGAAGAAGTTTTGGTGCAGGGGCCGGAAGTGATCAGATTATGTTGGGAAGGTATGGTGTGTGTGTGTGTGTGTGTGTGTGTGTGTGTGTGTGTGTGTGTGTGTGTGTGTTTCTTTGCTTTACTGTCTACCTGCCTGTCGGTCTGTTTGTTAATCCATTTAGTTAGTTAGTTAGTTAGTTACTTAGTTAGTTAGCTAGGTAGTAATGTATGTGCTTGCTTGCTTTTCTTGCTTGTTTGCTTGTTTATTTATTTATTTATTCATTCATTCAGTCGTTTATTTATCTATTTATTTATTCATTGAATTCGTTCGTTTACCATCCGTTCATTCATTCATTTACATATAAATCAAGTCATTAATTTATTCATTCATTGATCTGTTTACTTATTTTTGCACGATCATGTATCCATCCGATGCCTACCAAACCTACCCCATCATCTTGTTGACCAATCATAATCATACCTGCCTACCTCTCTGTCTGTCTTTTTATTGACTCACTTGTGTAAACAAAGTGAGTCTATGTTTTAACCCGGTGTTCGGTTGTGTGTGTGTGTGTGTGTGTGTGTGTGTGTGTGTGTGTGTGTGTGTCCGTGGTAAACTTTAACACTGACATTTTCAGCAAATACTTTGTCAGTTGACACCAAATTACGCATAAAAATAGGAAAAATTCGGTTCTTTCCAGTCATCTTGTTTAAAGCAATATTGCACCTCTGGGATGGGCACAAAAAAAATGAAGCCTAATTATATGCAAACTGCATTTACTGGTATATCTATATTTTTTGGTATTCTCTAAACTTGGCACTTTGATCTGATATTCTGACCCAACAACAAGAGCAGTCATTATTATCATTTTCTCTTCAAACAGGAACTTCGTTTGCTAAGCATGGAAGTATTATTCATTTTGCAAACGTTTTGGTGCAGATAGTAAAAAAGGGAAATTACTCTGTAATTAATGCTAGTGGAGTTAATCTGCTTTAAACTGATCTTTCTCATCTTAAACATTACATTTTGAAATTATACTCAATACATAAAAAAGCTTGGATTTTTTTAAAAAAGTGTATCACAAGTGAGTCTTGAAGGCCTTGCCTCTCTTGTTAAAAATTGTTATTATATGTATTTGTTTATTTGAAAATGGCCCGTATGCGGTTTGGCTGGTACTCTGGGCAACACGGTTTTTCTTTTTTTTCTTTTTTTCTTTTTTTTTTTTTAATGCTTTCTTTGCTTTCCCCCTTCACTTCTTCCCGTCATTCGTTCTTGCTTGCTTG
>NC_134901.1:21622052-21629552 GCF_041734735.1 Babylonia areolata
GAAAGCAAGACAGACAGACAGAGAGACAGACAGACAGAGAAGAAACATAGACAGAGCAAAGAAACACAGAGACAGAGACACAAAGAGATACACACAGAGAGACAGAGAGCCCGTACAGACCATGCAAGGGTGCACTCTCATCCTAACATTTCTCGTTAACGACGAAAGGGACCGGCACAATGCAGCACCACTGTCCATCGAACGGAGGCCGATCCTTGAGGGATGCCACAGCTGGTCAGGAGATTGGAGGTGAGGGCAGAACAAACAGAGAAAGGACCGCTGGCTGCAACGCCCGTTCCTCATAACGCATCACACGTAAAGGCTGGGACCGCTGGAATGATGGGAGGGGGATCTCCATAGGATTTTTTTTTGTTTTGTTTTGCATCGACTGAATCATGGACCAAGTAAAAAAAAATAAATAAAAAAAAAGAAGAAAGAAAAAGACTCCATGGTTTGCCATGAAAGGGAAATAGTGGGAAGGAAAAGAAAGCAAGACAGAGAGACAGACAGACAGACAGAGAGAAGAAACATAGAGCAAAGATACACAGAGACAGAGACACAAAGAGATACACAGAGAGACAGAAAGCCCGTACAGACCATGCAAGGGTGCACACTCATCCTAACATTTCTCGTTAACGACGAAAGGGACCGGCACAATGCAGCACCACTGTCCATCGAACGGAGGCCGATCCTTGAGGGATGCCACAGCTGGTCAGGAGATTGGAGGGGAGGTCAGAATAAACAGAGAAAGGACTGCTGGCTGCAACGCCCGTTCCTCACAACGCATCACACGTGAGGCTGGGACCACTGGAATGATGGGAGGGGGATTTCCATAGGATTTTATTTTGCATCGACTGAGTCATAGACCAAGTAAAAAATTTTTAAAAAGAAGAAATAAAAAGGCTCCATGATTTGCCATGAAATGGAAATAGTGGGAAGGAAAAGAAAGCAAGACAGACAGACAGAGAGACAGACAGACAGAGAAGAAACATAGACAGAGCAAAGAAACACAGAGACAGAGACACAGAGAGATACACAGAGAGACAGAGAGTCCGTACAGACCATGCAAGGGTGCACACTCATCCTAACATTTCTCGTTAACGACGAAAGGGACCGGCACAATGCAGCACCACTGTCCATCGAACGGAGGCCGATCCTTGAGGGATGCCACAGCTGGTCAGGAGATTGGAGGTGAGATCAGAATAAACAGAGAAAGGACCGCTGGCTGCAACGCCCGTTCCTCACAACGCATCACACGTAAAGGCTGGGACCACTGGAATGATGGGAGGGGGATTTCCATAGGATTTTTTTTTTCTTTGCATCGACTGAGTCATGGACCAGGTAAAAAAAAAAAAGAAGAAAGAAAAAGGCTCCATGATTTGCCATGAAAGGGAAATAGTGGGAAGGAAAAGAAAACAAGACTGAGAGACAGACAGAGAGAGAGAGAGAGGGAGGGGGGGGGACGGAGCGAGAGAGGGAGAGAGGAAGAGAGACAGACAGAGAAAGATACAAAGACAGAGAGGGAGACAGACAGAGGGAGACAGAGAGAGACAGAGACAGGCAGAGACAGACACAGAGAGAGAGACAGACACAGACAGAGACAAACAAAGACAGACACAGACAGACAGAGACAGAGACAGGCAGAGAGACAAAATGAAAGACAGAGACAGAAAGACAGAGACAGAGAAACACAGACACACAGACAGAGACAGAAAGTCTGAGTAACACAGAAATAAAGAGGCAGGCAGACAGAGAGAGACAGACAGACAGACACAGACACACAGAGAGACAGAGAAAGGCAGAGAGAGGCAGACGTAATCATAGAGAAACAAACAGGCAGGGACACAGAGAAACAGGAATGATGGAAGAGAAAGGACCGCTGGCTGCAAGGCCCGTTCCTCGTAACGCATCACACGTGAGGCTGAGACCACTGGAATGACGAGAGGGGGGGTTTCCATAGTTGTTTTTTTTGTTTTTTTTTTTCATCGACTGAGTCATGGACCAAGCAAAAAAAAAAGAAAGAAAGAAGAAATGACATGAAAGGGAAATAGTGGGAAGGAAGAGAGAGAGAGAGAGAGAGAGAGAGAGACAGACAGACAGACAGACAGACAGACAGATAGAAAAAGAGACAGAGAAAGATACAAAGTCAGAGAGAGACAGACAGAGAGAGACAGAGAGACAGAATGAAAGACAGAGACAGAAGCAGAAAGACAGAGACAGAGAAACACAGACACGCAGACAGAGACAGAAAGTCGGAGTAACACTAGAGAGAGAGACAGACAGACAGACAGACAGACAGAGAAAGACAGAGAGAGGCAGACGTAATCACAGAGAAACAAACAGGCAGAGACACAGAGAAACAGGAATGATGGAAGAGAAAAGACCGCTGGCTACAAGGCCCGTTCCTCATAACGCATCACACGTGAGGCTGAGACCACTGGAATGATGGGAGGGGGATTTCCTTTTTTTTTTCTTTTTTTTTTTTGTGTGTGCATCGACTGAGTCGTGGACCAAGTAAAAAAGAAAAGAAAAAAAAAAGAAAAAAAAGGCTCCATGACAGAGAGAGAGAGGGAGAGAGACAGACAGACAGACAGACAAAGAGACAGAGAAAGATACAAAGACAGAGAGGGAGACAGACAGGGGGAGACAGAGACAGGCAGAGACAAAATGAAGGACAGAGAAAGACAGAGACAGAGAAACACAGACACACAGACAGAGACAGAAAGTCTGAGTAACGCAGAGATAAAGAGGCAGGCAGACAGAGAGAGAGACAGAGAAGGACAGACAGACAGACAGACAGAGAAAGACAGAGAGAGGCAGGTGTAATCACAGAGAAACAAACAGGCAGAGACACAGAGAAACAGGAATGATGGAAGAGAAAGAACCGCTGGCTACAAACCCCGTTCCTCTTAACACATCACACGTGAGGCTGAGACCACTGGAATAGCGGGAGGGGGATTTCCATAGTTTTTGTATCGACTGAGTCATGGACCAAGTAAAACAAAAAATAAAAGAAGAAAGAAAGAAAAAAAAAACAGCTCAACGATTTGCTTGTTACGTGAGAGAGAGAGAGAGAGAGAGAGAGAGAGAGAGAGAGAGAGAGAGAGAGAGAGAGAGAGAGAGAGAGAGAGAGAGAGAACCCAAAACTTTTAGAGAGAGAGAGAGAGGAGAGACAAAGAGAGTGAGTGAGAGAGAGAGGGATGGAGATAGAGTGAGAGAGAGAGAGAGATAGTGAGAGAGAGGGAGGGAGGGAGAGAGAGGGAGAGAGAGAGAGACAGAGAGAGGGTGGAGAGAGGGTGAGAGAGAGAGGGAGGGAGAGACAGAGGGGGAGGGAGAGAGAGAGAGAGTGAGAGAGAGAGACAGAGAGTGAGAGACAGCTCAAAACCCAAACCTTTTTGAGAGAGAGAAGGAGAGAGAGAGAGAGGCGGGAGGAGAGAGAGACAGATAGACAGACAGACAGACAGAGGTACTGACGAGAAACAGCCAGAAAAAATGTGCGCGCGCTTTCACCGCATCAGTTTTCTGTCTGGCCATGGTTATTTTAATTTAACATCGTCTCTTGCGAAGACTGCAGATACAACTGTCGTTGTCACACAAGCAGGGACAGGCTTGCACGCACGCACACGCACGCACGCACGCGCGCACACACACACACACCCACACGCGCGCGCGCACACACATACGCACGCACAGAATATTGAAGAAATATGTGAGTTTGTGCATGCGTTCGTGCGCGCGCGCGCGTATGTGTGTGAGTGCAGACGTAGTAACTGTTTTCTGGTTATTTCTCATCAGTTCTCTCTCTCTCTCTCTCTCTCTCTGTGTGACGTGTAAAGAAAAGACGTCACAAAAAAGGACGTCACAAAAAAGACGTAAGAGCAGGGAGTCGGGCCCGAGCGGCGACTGTTGAAGAACGACACATGGTGTCAAAAGTGGGATACACAGATACAAATACAGATACAGAATTTGGGACTTTTTTTTTTTTTTTTTTTTTTTAAAGCCTTTTTGGCTTTTCAACGCCCCTTCTTAATATAGAAATAGTTTAGGGTTGCGTACATGCGTATGAAATTTGTTAAATGTTCATTCATCAAAATCGAATGGTTTTATTAATGATTTAGAGTCATTGTCTAGAAGATTCTTGAACTGGTCAATAGTTTTAGCTGTTTTTGTTGAATTTGTCAGTGCATTCCATCAGTTAACTGCTCTAAAGCTAAAAGAAAACTTACGAATATTTGTTCTGCAAAATGTTGTGAAAAGGTTAATATTTGAGCTTCTGGTAACATAGACTTTGTTAGTAGACCGAAGAAAACTGAAGTTCAGCCATGGAGGATGAACACGAACGAAGAGGAGCAAATCGACGACGTGCGAACATTCCTCTACCCCCTAAACTTGATGTAAAGGGAGGAAACCTGCAGAGTAACTGGAGAAAATTCAGACGTGCGCAATAGCCGAGTGGGTAAAGCGTTGGACTGTCAATCTGAGGGTCCCGGGTTCGAATCACGGTGACGGCGCCTGGTGTGTAAAGGGTGGAGATTTTTACGATCTCCCAGGTCAACATATGTGCAGACCTACTTAGTGCCTGAACCCCCTCCGTGTGTATATGCAAGCATAAGATCAAATACGCACGTTAAAGATCCTGTAATCCATGTCAGCGTTCGGTGGGTTATGGAAACAAGAACATACCCAGCATGCACACCCCCGAAAACGGAGTATGGCTGCCTACATGGCGGAGTAAAAACGGTCATACACGTAAAAGCCCACTCATGTGCATACGAGTGAACGCAGCTAAGAAGAAGAAGACGACTGGAGAAAATTCAAGAGGCTTTGGGACAGCTATGAACTTGTCACAAATCAGACGGAGGAAGATTCTACGCACAGGACAGCAGTGTTTCTGTCATGTATCAGCCTTGATGCTTTGGACATTTGCGAAGGTTTGTCATTCGCAAATGATGCGGAAAGAAATAATTTGGATATTGTTCTCGAGAAATTGGAAGAATACTGTGTGGGCTCTACAAACGAGACTTACGAAGCATTCAAGTTCGACTGCCGACACCTGGCAGCAGGAGAGTCCATTGAAGAATATGTGGCAGACCTGAGAAGACTGATCAAGACCTGCAACTACAGCCCACTAGAAGGTAGACTGCTGAGAGACCAAATCGTGCTGGGTGTACATGATGAAACTTTGAGATCAAAACTCAGGTACAGGTACAGAATTTGGGACTTTATTTTATTTTATTTTTTTATTATTTTTTTTTAAAGCATTTTTGGCTTTTCAACGCCCCTTCTTAATATAGAAATAGTTTAGGGTTGCGTACATGCGTATGAGATTTTTTAAATGTTCATTCATCAAAATCGAATGGTTTTATTAATGATTTAGAATCATTATCTAGAAGATTCTTGAACTGGTCAATAGTTTTAGCTGTTTTTGTTGAATTTGTCGGTGCATTCCATCCTTTAACTGCTCTAAAGCTAAAAGAAACCTTACGAATATTTGTTCTGCAAAATTTTGTGAAAAGGTTAGTATTTGAACTCCTGGAAGTCCGACAACTGACGTTGACAGGATTCATTGATATGTGCAGAGCACACGAAACAAGTCAGCAACAAACGATGCAGATGAGGAGGACGACACAGGATGCACAGGAAGTCCAAGCTTTCCGACAAAAGAAATCAGTAAAGCCTAACATGAAAAGAAACGGACAAGAGACTGGAATGAAATGTGGATATTGTGGTGGAAGGCACCCAAGAACAAAAGAAAAAATGTCCAGCTTTTGGGAAGAGATGCAAAGCTTGTGGAGCAAACAACCACTTTGCTTCATGCTGCAAAACGTCAAAACATTTCCAGAAGAAGACACAAATAACGGCACTTTGAAGAAAAGGAGACAGACACAAAAAGTGAGGATGAAATTCTTAAGATTGATGACAACTCAACCAAAAAGGAGAGAAACATACGGGCAAGAATGCTGATCAATGAAATGCCAATAAGATTTCTTCTTGACACAGGAGCAACAACAAACGTTATGTCTGGGAGCCTGTACAGAGAAGTCATGGGAGATGAACGATGTTCTGACCTGCAAGACACAAAGAAAAAAAAACTGGTGATGTTCAACGGAACTGAAATGAAGCCTGTTGGTGAGATAGTACTTCGAATGAAGAACCCCAAGAACGGAAAGAAGTACAAGGTGAACTTTGTGATCACAGAAACAGACTGTAAACCGGTACTGGGACTGAAAGCAGTGCAGGGCATGCAGCGGCTGACGATCAATGAAGAGAACATCGCAACAATAGCAGTTTCAGTTTGTTTCAGTAGCTCAAGGAGGCGTCCCTGCGTTCGGACAAAACCATATACGCTACACCACATCTGCCAAGCAGATGCCTGACCAGCAGCGTAACCCAACGCGCTTAGTCAGGCCTTGAGAAAACAAAACAAAACAAAAAACACAAAAAAACCCCACAAAAACTGGGGAATAAATAATAGATAAGCTTACATAAATAAATAAATAATAATTATAATATAGAAAAAGTAGTAGTAATAATAATAGTAATACTAATAAAATGATAATAATAAAAAATAAATAAATAAATAAGACAACAATGGTGATAAATAAGCGAATAAATGTAAAACATGAAGACACACATTCACACATACACCCACACATGCATAACAGAAATGCACCAAACATGCAGTTTCACAGATATGAAAGCACAGTCAAATACATATAAACGTACATGAGCTCCAACACACACACACACACACACACACACACACACACACACACATTACCTTGCACCTCCTCTACCCCCCTCCTCCACACACTCATTTCTAGCAATTTCTAGCATTTCTATTGCTGCAACAATAGCAGCAGAACACAAAGTACAGAAAACACAGGAGGCAAGTGCAGAGGACATAATTAAAACATACACAGACGGCTTTGAAGGAGAAGGAAAGCTGGTAGGAAAACTACACCTTGAAACTGATCCCAGCATTGCGCCAGTGAAGATGCCTTGTAGAAAATGGCCAATAGCAGTACAGGATAAAGTGAAGAATGAACTGGAAAGGTTGGAGAATCTGAACGTTGTCACTAAAGTAAACACCCCTACTGAGTGGATCAGTAGCCTCGTCGTGGCAACGAAAAGTTACGGGAAGGTCAGGCTCTGCATCGATCCTAAGCCGTTGAAGAAGGCCCTGAGGAGAAACGACTACCCCATCCCAAACGTTGATGATGTACTGCCACTGCTCCAAGATGCAAAGTACTTTACACATCTGGATGCCAGAAACGGAGCTACCACATGCAGGCAACACCGATGGATTTTGGAAAACAAGATTTCCGAACAGCAACAGGCACAACCATCCGAGCACTGTGCTTCAGACCAACCAACAGCCACCAACCAGTCTGAGACATTCAGCACCAAGGAACCAGGAATAACCGCAAAACTAACTCAGACAGAACATCCCACCAAACCAGTTAGTCCTTACCGAACAAGGTCTGGCAGACAAAGCAA
>NC_134901.1:21642052-21644552 GCF_041734735.1 Babylonia areolata
AAAACGCATTCTCACAATGACTAGCAAAAGCGCATTGTCACAATCACTAAAGCGCATTCTCACAACGACTAGCAAAAGCGCATTGTCACAATCACTAGCAAAAGCGCAGTTTCACAATCACTAAAAAAAACAAAAAACAAAAAAAAAACGCATTCTCACAATGACTAGCAAAAGCGCATTGTCACAATCACTAAAGCGCATTCTCACAACGACTAGCAAAAGCGCATTGTCACAATCACTAGCAAAAGCGCAGTTTCACAATCACTAAAAAAAAAAAAAAACGCATTCTCACAATGACTAGCAAAAGCGCATTGTCACAATCACTAAAGCGCATTCTCACAACGACTAGCAAAAGCGCATTGTCACAATTACTTGCAAAAGCGCAGTTTCACAATCACTAAAAAAAAAACCGCATTCTCACAATGACTAGCAAAAGCGCATTGTCACAATCACTAAAGCGCATTCTCACAACGACTAGCAAAAGCACATTGTCACAATCACTAGCAAAAGCGCAGTTTCACAATCACTAAAAAAAAACAACCGCATTCTCACAATGACTAACAAAAGCGCATTGTCACAATCACTAAAGCGCATTCTCACAACGACTAGCAAAAGCACATTGTCACAATCACTAGCAAGAGCGCATTTTCACAATCACTTAAAAGCGCATTCTCACAATCACTAGCAAGAGCGCATTTTCACAATCACTAAAATAAAAAACCGCATTCTCACAATGACTAGCAAAAGCGCATTGTCACAATCACTAGCAAGAGCGCATTTTCACAATCACTAAAGCGCATTCTCACAACGACTAGCAAAAGCACATTGTCACAATCACTAGCAAGAGTGCATTTTCACAATCACTAAAGCGCATTCTCACAACGACTAGCAAAAGCGCATTCTCACAATCACGAGCAAGAGTGCATTTTCACAATCACTAAAGCGCCGCGTTCTCACAACGACTAGCAAAAGCGCATTCTCACAATCACGAGCAAGAGTGCATTTTCACAATCACTAAAGCGCATTCTCACAACGACTAGCAAAAGCGCATTCTCACAATCACGAGCAAGAGTGCATTTTCACAATCACAAAAGCGCGCTCTCACAATGACCAGCAAAAGCGCATTCTCACAATCACAAGCGAGAGCGCATTCTTACCGTTCCATCACCCAATGTTGAATGCTCCTTATTTTATTTTATTTTATTTATTTATTTATCTATTTTTTTTTTTTTTTTCTTAAATTCGGAACGGACGTGACGTGTAGACATCACCACCGCCACTGCTGAAAATACAGGACAATCTCAGTCACACACACACACACACACACACACACAAAAAAAACTGCCTCCCCACTCCCCCAGTTTCTGGTTTCCTCTCATTATTAATACACTCTGTTTGGCGGACTGCCACTCACTCTCACTCTCACTCTTTTGTCTTCCGTCTCCCGCTGTGCTGCTTCATGTCAACACAGCTGTTAGTTTTTTTGTCTCCTTCACAACAAATACTGAAAAAGAGGGTGGCGTGGGGGCGTGGGGGTGGGGTGGGGGGGGGAGGGCGTAGGGGCGTGTGTGTGTTGGGAGGGGTTGGGGGGCAGGGGGGGGGGGGGCATTACCAGCTCTCTCTCTCTGTCTCTCTCTCTGTGTCTGTCTGCTTCTCCGATCAAACAAACAAGCAGAGAATTAGCCATGTATCAAAATTTTATCTTCCATGCGATCAAAAGGAAAAATCGTATATACTCAGACCTAATTAAGTAGAATTAATGTCAAGTCCGTGAACATCATGATATTGTGTCATCTATTCAAGTGTTATAATACCCCTTCCCATGTCCACCCCCAGTCCCCTGGTTTTGAATTGTGGTCCATGGCCAAAGTTCATTAAAACATTTTCGTTCGTTCGTTCGTTCGTTCTGTGTCTGTCTGTCTGTCTGTCTCTGCCTCTGCCTCTCTCCTCTCACATTTCTTCTGTATCAAGTGTTGGGATAATATATGTTGCACGCATGGTGCATTTGATAGATGAATGAACGGATTTATTATGTTAGGTGACCTTGTTGGATACCATCATATCTCTTTTACTTCGAAGAAGGAACTTTGGTTTTTTTTTTTGTTTCATCATTTGCTTTCACTATTATTAATTTCATTCGTTTATTATAATAACCAGTTTGTTATAAATTGAAAGTATGTTGGTGCATTCACCCATGTCATAAGGACCTCATGGCCAATGACAATTAAAGTGTCAAAAGCGTCTCTCTCTCTCTCTCTCTCTCTCTCTCTCTCTCTCTCTCTCTCTCTCTCTCTCTCTCTCTCTCTCTCTCTCTCTCTCTCTCTCTCTCTCTCTCTCTCTCTCTCTCTCTCTCTCTCCATGCCAAGAACAATGTGATGTTTTTTTCAGAGACATCAAATTGTTTGGTTTTCTTTTCAGAGACACCAAACAAACCCAGCCACATTCGCCGTATTTGTATATTACATAGTTTATTATTATTATTATTATTATTATTATTATT
>NC_134901.1:21649552-21659552 GCF_041734735.1 Babylonia areolata
AAAGGGAGCAGTGGTGAGAGAGGGTGTGTGTGTGTGTGTGTGTGTGTGTGTGTGTGTGTGAAGGGGTGGGGGTGGGGGGGATTGGAGTTGGGGGTGGGTGTGTGTGTGTGGGGGGGGGGGGGGCGGGGGGGGCAATGGCAATGGAAGTCCAATAACTCGAGCGCTCCTCCTCAAACACACTTCTGTCCTCATCATCCCACTCCATCCATCCATCCATCCATCCATCCATTCATTCATTCCTGAAAAGAGAAGACCCCCACCACCACCCACCAAGGCCCATCTCCATAACCCAACACGATGTACATAAGAAAAAAAAAAAAGAAAAAAAAAAAGAGTGCGTCCACTCCACCCTTTGCTTCCCCCACCACCACACCTCATTCTCCAACGTCATGTTTCTCATATATGATTCACACACACACACACACACAATATGTATATATCGAGAGAGAGAGAGAGAGAGAGAGAGAGAGAGAGAGAGAGAGAGAGAGAGAGAGAGAGAGAGAGAGAGCTTCTTCTCCTCTCCATCCACAAACATTCCCCAACTTACAATTCTAGCAGTAAAAAAATAAAATAAATAAAATAAAATAAGAAAAGAAGAAGAAAAAAAAAAAAAAAAAAAAAAAAAAAGAAGAAGAAGAAAAGAAAAAGGATTCTCCGTCATCTACCAACCTTTTCCCCAATTCTCAAGTATCTCGCATATAAAAACCTAGAGCGCCTCCGTGTAGTGTGGGAAAGACAAGATCGACGTGGGAACTCTCCTCTCTCTCTCTCTCTCTCTCTCTCTCTCTCTCTCTCTCTCTCTCTCTCTCTCTCTCTCTCTCTCTCTCACACACACACACACATACACACACACACACACACACACACGAAGAAGAAGAAGAAGAAGAAGAAGAAGAAGAAGAAGAAGAAGAAGAAGAAGAAGAAGAAGAAGAAGAAGAAGAAGAAGAAGAAGAAGAAGAAGAAGAAGAAGAAGAAGAAGAAGAAGAAGAAGAAGAAGAAGAAGAAGAAGAAGAAGAAGAAGAAGATCAAAAGGAGAAAAAAGACCTAAAGGACCGGTCAGGTTTTGAAGGGGGGTGGCCATGGATGAAGGGGAAACCCAGACTGAGTTCTTCCAGAAGTGTTCTCTCTCAACACTGCATATAGGCAGTCATGGAGAGAAAAAAAAAATGTTCAGAGATGAATAATTCAGATTCTGTCCTTTGTTGCCACAATATTAAAGTATTAAAAAAAAAAGAAAAAAGATATAAGCATCCGTCGCCTTTCTGTCTTTCCGCATGTCTCTGACTCTCCCTCTCTCTGTCTCTCCCTCTCTCTCTCTGGCTCTCCCTCTCTCTCTCTCTCTTTGTCTCTCTTCTCTTCTCTCTCTCTGTCTCTCTCTTTCTTTCTATGTCTCCCTTCCCCTCCCTCTCCTCTCTCTGTGTCGCTCTCTCACTCAATATATCTGAATGAACGAGCATCTCTCTCTCTATTTCTCGCTCTAAACCTAAAGCAAATCTGACTGCAGGAGTATTATGTCCATAATCCGAGAGTCTAAAATCTGATTTGGTTCACGGTGTTTGCTACAATATACATAGGAACTACCCACCGTGAATTGCGTTTTCAATAAAAAGAGCAAACACGCAGATAATCATGACAGTGGCTTACCAGATACACTGCTGATTTATGTGTTTTGCGTGAAGCAAAAACCTGTTCTGAAAATAAATCCCCAATACAAATGAACGACAGCTTAAGGTGGGATGCGATACAGAGACAGAAAGGCAGAGACAGACAATAATTTGGAGACACGCACGGGCTACCACAAAGACAAGCAGAGAAACAGAACGAAAGAGCACGTGCGCGCGCACGCACGCACGCACGCACGCACGCACGCACGCACGCACGCACGCACACACACACACACACACACACAACAACAACAACAACAACAACAACAACAACAAAAATCCAACATCTCCCCCCATCCACTACCCCACGACAGCTCCTTTGGGGTCCGATCGCCCCAAATCGCCCCTGGCCTCTCTAACTTCCAAAGCCCACCAAAATTTCACCACCAGTTCTCTTGCTTGTCCAGAGCTACCTCTAAAGACCCCCACCTTTGGAGATCCTGGAGAGAAGACACCAGACTACCATCTACCGCCTTCGCACCGGACACTGCGGCCTCCGAGCACACCTGAAGAGGATTGGAGTCGCAGCCACATCCCTATGTGATTGCGGCCAGGCTGACCAGACCCCATCCCATATTCTCCAAGACTGCCCCCTGTATGAGAAGATGCGGCAGCAGTCCTGGCCTGGGGGTGCTGACCTCAACACCAAGCTCTGGGGGACGGCAGCCGATCTTCACCGGACGTCCGAGTTTGTGGCATCCCTCGGACTTCGACCCTGACTGCGTAGCTGTCGAACGCAAAGAAGAAGAAGAAGAAGAAGAAGAAGAAGAAGAAGAAGAAGGAGATCCTGGTGTCCTACCCTTTCCATATAAAGCGCCTCACGCACAGAAAACGTAACTTGTGCGCGTTTTCCTGTCCTGCTGTGTGCATGGGGACGGAAGGACACGGAAGGAATTCTTAGCAAGAGAGAGAGAGAGAGAGAGAGAGAGAGAGAGAGAGAGTAGGGAGGAGAGGGAGAGAGAGGAGAGAGAGAGGGGGGAGAGGGAGAGAGGAACGAGAGAAAGAGAATGAGAGAGGGAGAGAGAGGAGAGAAAGAAAGAGAATGAGAGAGGGAGAGAGAGGAGAGAAAGAAAGAGAATGAGAGAGGGAGAGAGGAGCGAGAGAGAATGAGAGGGACACACACACACACACACACACACACACACACACACACACACACACAGAGAGAGAGAGAGAGAGAGAGAGAGAGAGAGAGAGAGAGAGAGAGAGAGAGAGAGAGAGAGAGAGAGAGAGAGAGAGAGGATCTAATGGACCAGAATATGAAGGAGGCTATGGAAGGTTGAAAATAAAATAAATAAGAATGTATAATAAAAGTTTCTCGCAAAGCATACTCCAATCTGTCAAGCGGTAATGGAGGAGGATCTTCTAGATATGTGAATAACGTTCTGCAACACCCTTTCCCAACTTTCCAAACACCCAAGCTCACCCTAACCTGCCCAGTCTAGCTCACCCTAACCTGCCCAGTCTTGTATCTCCCTTTCTGTGCCTCTCTCTCTCTCTGTCCCTCTTTCTGTCCCTCTGTCTGCCTGTCTCTGTCTCTGTCCAGTTGTTGTGAGAAGGTGGTCGCTCTTTCAGCTCTCGAAAATGTGAAGAATTATTGTGCTTACAGATGAAATGAAATGAAATTATGGTGCTTAGAGCCTCGCCGACCACTAAGGCCATCTCAAGGCTATCGCCACGTTAATAACTACTACAAGGGTAAAAAAAAACACCAAACAATTAAAACGAATCACCACTTCAAACTTTCCACTCAAAGTTTAAAAAAAAAACTTCCAGAGTTTAAAACCTTCAAATCTGATTAAAAATGTTCACTTCTTTCAAGAAGTCCATCAGCGTCCACGGAGGGACATCACGAAACAAGGTCTTCAAAGAAACCGCCGTGTAATATCTGTGTCTAACGTCATGCAGATCCCAACAGCCAAGGAGCACGTGTTTCACGGTGAGAGGCTCATCACAGGGAATACATCGAGGGGCCTCTTCCCCCTTCAACAAGTAAGAATGAGTATAAAAAAAGTGTGCCCCGCATGCAGTCTGCACAGCACAGACTCCTCCTTTCTGTTCTTCACCCCTGAAGGGAGGGTCTCTTTAAGTCTGAACGGATCTGGAAGAGCTTGTTGTCCGTCTAGATGTTCCACTCCTCTTGCCAAAGATCCTTAACGTAAGTGTTCACCTTCTGCTTCATGTTTGTGTATGGTACAAAGGATCTCGATAATTCTTTCTTTACAGCGTTCTTGGCCAGCACCTTTCGTTACCACGAATGCCAACATGTCCAGGAACCCAGGCCAACACAACCTCGTATCCTTTCTTCGTTGCGAGAGTAAAAGCTTCATAAAATTCCAGCAGTTTGGGATGAGCGATATTCCTGCAGGCGATCGCCTCCAGGGCTGACAAGGAGTCGGAAAAAGATGATGAATCTCTTTTGTTTCGAAGAGAGAACCATTTTTACCGCCAGAACCAGTGCGGTCAGTTCCGCAGTGTACTCTGAGCTTACAGAGTGGTTGTGTGACTGTGAATATTTGCAAGATGATGTGTCTATGACCAGTAAGTCTGATTAAAAATGTTCACTTCTTTCAAGAAGCCCATCAACGTCCACGGAGGGACATCATCTAATGGCGCAATCAGTTTTCTTCGATCAGAAGTGAAGCTTGCGTTAATTGCTAAAACATTTACTACATCATTAAGAAGGGCCGAAAATTGAGCAGGGTTCTGAATTAACTAGGGTAAAAAACGAGAGGCGAGTTGCACATGTGATACGGCTTCTGTACACGGCAACGACAACGACTGTTGGTCAGCGTAAGAGTGCACGTGTATTGAAGTTGACAGTGGCCGTTGATGTGTTGTAAAGTCCGTGCAATGTCCACCCTCCACAACAGGCTGTGCTGAAAAGAAAAAAAAAAATGCTGATCGTGAAGGAACGTACGTATCGGTGTGTGTAATATGACATCGCCACTTGAAATGTGCTTTACAATGCTGTGATAGATAAACAAGGACCGGCACTGTGACAAACTGCCATGTCAGTAGTGTGTGTTGTGTAATTCTGTTTTAACTGTTTCTGTTACGGCTGAAGACATGTCTGATGATGAGAAAACTACAGGCAAAAAACTGGAGCCAACTCTTGATAATATTCAAAAACGTTTTGTGTGTGATAACGAAGAACTGGCATTGTGGCGTAACTGTCTTTTGCTTTCGCTACTCAGCCGTCAAAGAAGAAGAAATGTCTGTCCAGTTTGAAGACTGTGATCATGATTTTTTTTTTTTTTCGGTTTTTTTTTGTTTTGTTTTTTGTCTCCTTCGTCTATTCTAAGAAAAAAAAAATCACATTCATCAAAAGTCGCCAAATCTGTTCTCCGCATCTGTTACAAAGACACAAAATGTGTAACTACAACTCTGTATTTCACGCAACAATCTAGAGGAACCTTGCTGTGTCAAGGAGTCAATTGTCCAGACTGGGACACTGAAGCCTGTGAGGTGCTAAAAAGAATTATTTACTACTTTATTCATGGAAAAGATGTTGAAAAACTGACTAAATCACTATAAGCATTCCAATAACTTTTATCGCCTCTCTCTCAACGTCCCCAACGCCAATACTCCCAGAAACGGATTGGGGTGCTGTGACAGTTTCCAACGTGACTGTTCGGACGGATTCTGGTTCTTCACCCCCACATTCTGATCTACTGCAGCCTACTGAACAGGCACCGTACAATGTGGCTATTCTTCACCCTACTCCGCCTGTTGCGCCCAGCAGGTGTGGTGATAGAAACACACCACCCACCAGCAAGAAGACCACCCCCGTCAGCAAGAGGACCAGAAATCAGTGTCGACGATCTCTGTATCATGGACAGAAAGCCCGACCTGCCTCCAGCCCGCTGCCTGCACGCAAAAGAAGAGTTCTTCAGCTGGAACAGACAGTGAACTATTGGTGTAATGTGGAGGAGAGAATCCAAGCCATCATTACTTCTATGGTGGATGATGCAAAAACAGCTAAGAAAAAAAAGAAAAAGAACTTCGCATGCATATTGCTGACAAGTTTAGTACTCTTATCACTAAGATAGAAAGCTTACATGCTGCTGTAGAAACAATTGAAACAAAACAACAAACAACTTTCAAAAGAAAACCAACCACTGAAGTCTCAGTTAGAGGCCCTGCGATCCGAAATTAAAAAAAACAAAAACAAAACAACAACAAAAAAACAAAAAAACAAACAAACAAACAAACAATCAGAACAAACATCAGTCGACACACAAATATTTCAACAGCCTTGCCGTGACAACCAGGCAACCGTGTCCCAAAATGTTGATGTCAGCACACAAACAGCTGATGATTTGACATGTGAAAATAATGTGGACCCCAGTACTTCTGAAGATCGTACCCAGCACGACAGAAATACACCACTGTCACCCACTGACCAATCTAACGAGGAGGATACAGCTGCAAATTTGAATCCAGTTTCCATTAACTCAGCAGAGTCAACCAAATCCAAGATTGTGACATGACACTTTATTCTGTTTCAACTTCAAATGATTTTGCTATTTTGTTAGGGACAGACAACACTCAAATTCCCAAAGTGGAACACTTGTCAGAGAATAAATCTATGAATCAAGACAATCGAAAGGGAAACAAATCTATATGTAAGTGGGGGGAAAAAACGACATAGTTATGGAATTCAGGGTATTGCTTTTGATTTTTGTCACGGTTTTTGTGTGTGCGTGTGTGTGTGTGTGATTGCTTAGGTTCACTGTATCCTTTTTGTTGCTGTTATTTTGTTCCTTTCCTTTTTTTCTTTTTTTTTCTTTATATAAATAAAACGATGGTCGACCCAAGAAAGTCCGGGTAAAAAAAAAAAAAAAAAAAAAAAAAAAAAAAAAATCGAAAGAAATCTTTCAGTTCCTATTCCAAACCAACCCCACAAGAAACTTTAACTCACTCAGTACGGCCAGTCCTCTCTTCTCCTCTACACAGACCCCTCGGATGTCCAGTGGGTGTCTGAATGATCCCACCTTTAGCTTCCGTCGTCAGAATTGTGCTATTCTTTGTCAACATTCACCTCTTCAATATAAGAGCCTTCCGCTTGCAATATTTTGATGATGGGAATTGGGATGAAACGCTGTTAACGTCGTCTCTTTCGCCGTTCGTATGGAGAGAGTTAAACCAAAATGTCAATTCCTGAAACGGCAACAATGTAGCTCATCGGAGACTCTGTTGTACATTTTATCAACCCTAAAAGACTTGCTCCGTTTGGAGAAGTCATGTTCAAACTGTGTGTGCCAGGGATGACCGTAGAAGACCTACAAAACTGGCTCCTCTCGACGCCAGTCTCATCTACCATAAAAGATGTCATAATCCACGTAGACATAAACTGCTGTCGGTGCCAGTCTCATCTACCATAAAAGATGTCATAATCCACGTATGCATTAACTGCTGTCCATCTGGCCCAGTATCCCATGATACATGGAATGCATTCATAACCTTCTGCCTTAAAACTTTCCCTCATGCACGAGTGGCATTTAGTTCCATTCTGCCTGCAAGAAGAAAATACCACTTTAATAAATCAATCATACCATCAAATCAAATTCTACAGTCTGCGTGTGATAAACACAATCTGACATACGTTGATAACTTTCTCACATTTGCTTCTGACACTAGCCTGTACAACGACATAAAACATCCCAATGCCAAAGGCTCATGTCGTGCCAACTAATCGCCACAGTGACAACAGAACAGGTTCTCCACAAAACGGTTCTCTTCACGTTATCTTTCCAGACCCCCTGGTCCCTCCCGTCTTCCCCTCCTCCCCCCCTCCGCATCTACTGCACCCAGTCAGGCCCGCCACACAGAGCAGGTGTATGTATTTGTATTTGTATTTCTTTTTATCACAACATATTTCTCTGTGTGAAATTCGGGCTGCTCTCCCCAGGGAGAGCGCGTCGCTACACTACAGCGCCACTCATTTGAAAAAAAAAAAAAAAAAAAATTCCTGCGTGCAGTTTTGTTTGTTTTTCCTATCGAAGTGGATTTTTCTACAGAATTTTGCCAGAACAACCCTTTTGTTGCTGTGAGTTCTTTTATGTGCGCTAAGTGCATGCTGCACACGGGACCTCGGTTTATCGTCTCATCCGAATGACTAGCGTCCAGACTACCACTCAAGGTCTAGTGGAGGGGGAGAAAATATCGGCGGCTGAGCCGTGATTCGAACCAGCGCGCTCAGACCCTCTCGCTTCCCAGGCGGACGCGCCACCCCCAGGCCATCGCTCCACTTGACCAGCAGATTCCTCCTTTCACATCATCAGATCAGTTCCCCCCACTGACTAATAACCTCAATACATGCCCTTCAGAGGCCCTGTTCCTTGTCCCACCTCGCTATCCCCATCAATTCCAAAATGACACCCCCAACACCCCCCCCACGCCCCCCTCACAACATAACATGCATCATTTCAATGCAAACGAACTCAGAGCAAATCTCCCTCCTGTATCACATGCCTTCTTCTTCACCACCACATTCCCTCCTCTTTGCCCACCACCCCCTACCCCCCGCACCCCCCACCCCCACCCCCACCCCTCTCCGTCTCCATTCACCTACAAGAATCTCTCAAACAATCCTTTAAAAAAAACATGTATTTTTCCTTCACTTGCACAGCTGCGTTCCACATTGCGTCTCTTCATCCACCCCTACACCTGTAAGCATTTTTTTTAGAAACTCATTTAAAAGATGATGCCAATTAGAATTTAAAATAATAAACACTCTTCCCCACCTCTCCCCCCTCCCCCGATCCCCCCGTCCACTCACATAGCAGTGTCCACCCCTCCACACCCAACTTCAATCTCAAGCATATCGCACGCAAACTAGAACACTTGAAGACGTGACATATGTTTCCTTATGGACAGAAGATAATAATCCAAAGGAACCACTCTTGAAGACGAGGAGAGTCAAGGTGAACGAAGATGTTAAGAAGAAAGAAGAGCTCTTCCGGAGGAAGTTCTCACGGAAGTGTGAAGCTCAAGACTAGATGTAAGAGTGGCGGTGCCAAGATCTCCCTCCCTCTGTCTCTGTCTCTCTTTGTCATTCTCGTCAATGTATCAAAACGTAAAATTAAACAAAACAAACAAATCGACAACCAATTTAATACGTAAAAGACTACTGGTGCTATTTCAGCGAATGCATATGTATTTTGTTTGTTAACAAAAGTCACTGTATTATGAATCTGGACATCCAGATCCGCGTCTGTGGTACCAGTCAGCAGAAGGTAAAAAGAAAAACGGAAAAGATAATGTGTGTGTGTGTGCGTGTGTGTATCATTATATATATAACAATTGTGTGTGTGTGTGTGTGTGTGTGTGTGTGTGTGTGTGTGTGTGTGTGTGTGTGTGTGTGTGTGTGTGTGTGTGTGTG
Organism: Babylonia areolata; assembly: GCF_041734735.1. Lineage (NCBI taxonomy): Eukaryota > Metazoa > Mollusca > Gastropoda > Neogastropoda > Buccinidae > Babylonia > Babylonia areolata. Next base: position 21,658,604 of record NC_134901.1, read on the forward strand.
TGTGTGTGTGTGTTTGTTTACATATCCAGTGACTTTTTTCCCGTCTATATTTCCTTCGCTTGTGATCAGTCGTATACATTTTATGTTTCGTGTTATCTATCGATTTTTTTTCGTTGGTTTTGTTTATGTTTTGCTTACGCATTCATACATCAGAGACAGACAGAAACAGAAAAAGACATTCTGATCGAGAGATGATTGGGAGGGACAGACAGCAGATACACTGAATTAGAGATAGAGACAAAGAGAGAGAGAGAGAGAGAGAGAGAGAGAGAGAGAGAGACGAGACTGAAAACAAGAGAGCACACACATGTAATGATACAACAGTGCAGACCAGCACAGGAAAGCCCGTCTTTTCGCTTTGAATTCAAAGGTCCATGAAAGGCAATGGGAGCAAGAACCGACAAAAGGTTACGTCAAGTCAATTTCACCGCCCGTGACTGCGTTCCGGAAGCAGAGGAAATGCGAAACCACGGGGAATTCCCGAAAGAATGAATCCGTTTCCGAGGCCGTCGATTCGGAAGTGAACAGGAATTGCCCGCTCCCTCTCTTTGTCTATTCTCCGTGGAACTTCTCTGCTGTTCGTGATGGAAAATGAACCAGCTAATTTGAATCTGAAGGTATGGTAAAATCCAGGGTTAGAAAAAAAAAAGAAAAAAAAAGAAAAAAATGATTGTGACAGGAAATGTAGCAGATTGGATCGAACTATAAATCAATAGTTGTAACAGAACCAAAACTTGACTGGACTCACGGACTGAATAAAGAGAAACCTTGTTTTTACTGCAATGATTTCTATTGGAAATTAAGTCACTGAGAGAGAGAGAGAGAGAGAGAGAGAGAGAGAGAGAGAGAGAGAGGGAGAGGGAGAGAGGTAAGGAAAGGAGAGAGAGAGGGGAGGAGACAAATAGAAAGAGAGGAGATAAAGAAGGGAAAAGGAGAGTGGTAGAAGGTA
>NC_134901.1:21664552-21667052 GCF_041734735.1 Babylonia areolata
TGTGTGTGTGTGTGTGTGTGTGTGTGTGTGTGTGTGTGCGTGCGTGTGTGGTCACATTTTGGTGTGTGTATGTAACATAGATATGATGTTTTATGTGAACAAAAGCGTTTTTGTAAAGCACCAAGAGCAGATTTCTGGATAGTGTGCTATATAAGTATCCATTATTATTATTATTATTATCATTGCACATGTGATGACCAAGCATAAACATACAAAGAAGGGGTGGAATCTTGTTGGTGGAACAAAATCCCCCCCCCCCCCCCACACACACACACCCTTCTTTTTTTATATTGTAGCGATGTTCTTTGTTTCGAAACCAACTCTTGTTTTATTTGTCAGAACATCTGGCAAAGACGAAATCTACCAAAACCAGTCAACAAACAAATGCTGAGCCACTTTGCGTAAGCATATGGTCATGTAGAAAGTTGTTTTTTTTGTAATAAAAAAAAACCCAAACAGTTACAAAGTGGGTGAGGAGACAGACAAGACAAGGAAAGAAATATTTAGTAAGTTCGCTTCAGTCTTCAGTCTCTCACTCTCTCAGTAAACAGAAACAGAAAACAGCCACAAGGAATTTTCCCCTGAGCCTAGTTATAATTATTAAGACGAAAATGAAAAAAAATCAGATTTTTCCCCCCACTCATGCACACTTCCAGCTGGAAACAAGTTGTTTGAATTGTGTTCTTTTTTAACCTAGGAACAAAATGTCTTGACTGTCACAAGTCATAATTCTCTCTGTGCACAACTTGCTTGATCCAATCCAAGGATCGAACTCAGTCCTATGCCGGCCAGTTACGTCTACCCACAGTAGCGTGTGTCAATGTCCACCCCACTCACTCGTGGGGACACTCAGGCACCTCCTCCTCCGTGAACATTCCAGTTCCACATGGGGTCCCTCCACTCTACGGCCGGTCAACATGGAGCCCTGATAATCCCTTTTTACCATGGTTTTAGTTCTTGGCACACTCCGTTTATATTCTTTCTTCACACTGAACCAGCATCCAGCTAATCCTCTTCAATGTTCCCCATTTCATTTAACTGTCCCCTTATGTTATTCTCTTATATTTAATGTCCATTCACACCACTCATGCATTCATAACATTTTTTCCAATGAACAATACAATATTCATTTACGAGTCACTACGTCTTATAGATTACATAAAAAAAGTATTAATTTATCAAAAAGCAAACATTTCAAAACCAACAGCAAAAGCTACTAACTTCTCAAACTGTTTAATCATAAGTTGAATTCCGAATAAAAGTATCCAGCAGCTAACCATTGAATAAACAATGAAATAACAAGAGAGGCAAGGCCTTCAAGACTCACTTGTGATACACTTTAAAAAAATCTAATCGTTAAAATGTGTTCTGTACTTGTTATTATAAAGCTTCGCGTTAAAAAAAAAAGAAAAAAGAAAAAAAAAGTCCTAACCAGATTCGAATAAAGTCCACTAGCATCAATTACAGAGTAATTTCCCTTCTTTTGCTATCTGCACCAAAACGTTTGCAAAATAAATAAAACTTCCATGCTTAGCAAAAGAAGTTCCTGTTTGAACAAAAAATGATAATAATGACTGCTCTTGTTGTTGGATCGAATATCAGATCAAAGTGCCAAGTTTAGAGAATACAAAAACATATAGATATAACAGTAAATACAGTTTGCATATAATTAGACTTCATTTTTGTGTGTGTGTGTGTGTGTGCCCATCCCAGAGGTGCAATATTGTTTTAAACAAGATGACTGGAAAGAACTGACTTTTCCTTATTTTTATGTCTAATTTGATGTCAACTGACAAAGTATTTGCAGAGAAAATGTCAATGTTAAAGTTTACCACGGACACACAGACACAGACACACACACAAACACACACACACACACACACACACACACACACACAGACAACCGAACACCGGGTTAAAACATAGACTCACTTTGTTTACACAAGTGAGTCAAAAACATAACAATTTTTCCCCACCTGATGTTCGGAACAGTCTAGGCTCACTCCAGTCTCACAGACGCACATACCCGAGCTCTGATACATCCAGACTGGCGTGACAGCACATTACATATACGCACACACACACACATGAACATGTACAGCTCACGATTCACCCACACTTACCACGTGCAAAACATTGTCACATTCATACAGGTATTCTAAATGTACAAATAATATTTCTTGTTCTTCCTCTGGCCACAGGCATTCGTAACTCACTGTGTCACACAAACATGTTTTTTTCTCCTTCTTCTTCTAATTGTTATTATCATTATTATTGGTGGATGTTTTCTTTTTTAATGCAATCAACACAACTGTAATGCAATCAACCCCAGCAATTTGACTGAGGAAGGTGGCAGAATGGTTAAGACGCTCAGCTGCCAATACAGAGAGTCCGTGAGGGTGTGGGTTCGATTCCCGCTCTCGCACTTTCTCCTAAGTTTGACTGGAAAATCAAACTGAGCGTCTAGTCTTTCGGATGAGACGATAAACCGAGGTCCCGT
>NC_134901.1:21679552-21684552 GCF_041734735.1 Babylonia areolata
TCTTCACATTTCTGCCGCGCAGCACATATTTATGATATACACACTTAATCAAAACTCAAGACCAAAATAAAACTGGACAGCACCTAGATAAATAAATGAATAAATAAATAGAGAAATAAATGAATAAATGGAAAAAGTAAATAGAAGTCTTAGAGGGCACATAAAGGATTGGGTGAAGGGGTGTGGGTGGGGGGGGGGGGGGGGGGGGGTGGCTCGCCTAAAGAAGCGGGGCATACAAAGACAAGAAATGATCCCAAATAAAAGCCATATTATATGCGAATTTATTTTGTTCTCGTTTTCATTTCCCGAGCGAAACTGGAAGAGCTGTCAAAGATATACAGATTGGACACTTTAAAAGATCAGTGAAAAAGAAAAAAAAAAAAAAAACAAAAAAAGGAATAAATAAAAAGGGGGGGAGGGAGGGTAGGCATTGAGTGGCATGTTCTTCGGAGTGGACCCGATTGTTTCTTCACAGGCTGAATTATTGTATTCGTCCGGATTTCGTTTTTACATTAGTTTGATTCCCTGTGGATTACGGCCCCTTGTAACTGGCGTCCTCAGGTCGTGCCTGTTGGTTTTGTTCTCCACACACACACACGGACCATACCGCTCTCACTCTTGCTGTGAACCCAACTGTAAGTTTTGTCAGTTTCTGAGCGTGGGGCGTGAGTGATTTTGAACTATCAGCTGCTGTTTGCTGTGCCTACTGACCCCATTCCCCGCCACCACCACCACCCCCACCCCCACCCACCCCCCGGATAGGAACGAAATGGTTGGTTAAAATATTAGCACGCACTGGTAATGTTCAACATGCTCATTCCCATACCCCTTTGTTGCATAAAACGATTGTGTAATGTTATTAGTTAAAAAACCTAGATTGATATATTTTTTTTTAAATTAACGCTTCTTCTCATATCATCGCCCTTCCGTCCCTCACCCCCAACTATATTTCCCGCCATGTTCGTGTGTGCGAGTGTTTTGATTTAAAATGATGGAATGAATGTCTCCATTAAAAAAAAAAAAAAGAATAAAAAAAAGAAAGAAAAAAAGTTCAAAATAAGTGTTTGTCTTCTTTACGACTAGCCTGAGGGCGAATTTCTGTACTCTCTGTATCAGATAATAAACTGACTGGTTGATTGATTGATTTTTTTCCGGAAAATGACGGTATCGGGGAACGGATTCTGCCTGTCTGTCTGCTGTCTGTCTTCTTTTTGTCTGTCTACACACACACACACACACACACACACACACACACACACATATATATATATATATATATATATATATATAGAGAGAGAGAGAGAGAGAGAGAGAGAGACAGAGACAGAGACAGAGACAGAGATACAGAGAGAGACACAGAGAGAGACAGAGACAGAGACAGACAGAGACAGACAAAGACAGACATGTATATCCCTCCTCTCTCTGTGCCTTCTCTCTCTTCCTCTCCAAGTCATGTTTTTTTTGTTGTTTTTTTTATTCAATTGCATATATACAATTTTATTTCGTATTCCAAAATCACGAGAGGCAGATGCCTTAAAAGTAAAAAATAAATAAATAAATACATAAATAAAATAAAACAAAGGGCAACAACAACAACCAACGCAATTCATTCATCCCTTCATGCATTCGTTCATTAATACACTCTCTCTCTCTCTCTCTCTCTCTCTCTCTCTCTCTCTCTCTCTCTCTCTCTCTCTCTCTCTCTCTCTCTCTCTCTATCTGCTGCCCGAGCTCATTGTTATTTCCCATTCGATCTTTCACACCCAGCAACAGTAAGAAGAAGAAGAAGAAGAAGAAGAAGAAGAAGAAGAAGAAGAAAGAAGAAGAAGAATGATAATGATAGTATTCATATTGCGCTCGATCTTGTGCAGAGACAAATCTAAGCGCTTTCACACCAGTCATTCACACGCATGCATAACTGTAAAAACTGAAGAAGCTGAAGACAAGGAAGAGGTAGGGAGGGGGAGGCGAGGGAGACAATTTCTACATCAAGAAATAAAGAGGAACAGGGGGGCGTGGGGTGGGGGGGGGGGGGGGGAGGACGAATAATACATAAATGAATGAACAAGAGGAGTCGTCGCCCCTTTTAACACTCTCCAGTCTACTACAGGAAATGCGACAGTAAAATGAAGATGATGTTCAAAATCTGCATGGGCTAAAAGGACGATAAAGATGGAAAAAGTGACAAAGAATCTGAAACGGGGGGGGAGGGGGGGGGGGGGGGTTAAAGATATGGGAGAAAGAAGAAAGAAAGAAAAACAAGAAAAGAATTAGGGTAAAATCCTATCGAACAAGAAAAAAAAAAGAGGAGAAGGGAGCAGAGAAAAGGCAGGCGTGTGGAAAAGCAAAGGAAAGGAAAGACAAACAATTGAAAAAAAACAAAAAAAAAACATACAGAGAGAGAGAGAGAGAGAGGGAGGGAAGCGGGGGGGATACAGAGGGTTAGACAGATAGCACAAACGCACACACACAGAAGTGGGGGTGGGGAGGGAGGGAGAGACAGAGAGAGACAGATATAGAGGGTGAGACAGGAGAGAGAGAGAGAGAGGGGGGGGGGGGGAGGGAGGGAGAGTGTGAGACAGACATCACACACACACACAAACACACACACACACACACAGAGGGTGAGACAGACAGACAGCACAGAGAGAGAGAGAGATAGGGAGAGAGAGAGAGACAGACAGACAGACAGACAGACAGAAAGCACAGAGAGAGATAGGGAGAGAGAGAGGGGGGGAGAGAGAGGGGGAGACAGCACAGAGAGAGAGAGAGAGAGAGAGAGAGAGAGAGACAGGGAGAGGTGGGGGGAGAGAGAGAGGGGGGGAGAGATATATAGGAAGAGGGGGAGAGAAAGGGGGGGGGGGGAGAGAGAGAGAGAGACATGGGGGGGAGAGAGACAGACCGACAGACGGACTGGACTGAGACGGTAACAAGCGACAGGCAGACGTAAACAGAGTGGCAAAGAAGGAAATGCACAGACAGACCAACAGACAGACAGACAGACAGGCGGACGGAGAGACAGACGGAAGGACAGACAGACTCACGGGAAAAGAGATGCAGACAAAGATTGTTTTGCTTGTTTGTTCGTGTGTTTGTTTGTTTGGCTGGTTGGTTTTTTGTTTTTGTTTTTTCAGGCAAAATAGAAGAAACAGGCGGGGATCGGTTTTTTTTTTTTTCCTTCTCTGTATGGCTAAACAATTTTGAATTTTCCTCTCACGAAAGTTCCCTGCTGCCTTGTGGCTCGGCTGTCACGGAAATATATTCTCACCACGTTCTCTGAAAAATCAGAAGGTTGGGCAGGGGAAAAAAAAAAAAAAAAAAAAATCGAACTCAATTCGCGCCCACATCGGGGGATTTAGAGCTCACGCGAGGTGATGTGCACGTCATTATGGAAGTGTAAATGTATCCCCAAAAAAAAGAAAAAAAAAAAAAAGAAAAAAAAGAGGGAGAGAAAAAAAGAAAGAAAAAAAGAAGAAGCGAAAAATGAAATAAAACAATACATACAAACAAGCGAACAACAGGGTCTACCATCTACTCACACACACACACACACACTCACTCTCTCTCTCTCTCTCTCTCTCTCTCTCTCTCTCTCTCTCTCTCTCTCTCTCTGTCTGTCTGTCTGTCTGTCTCTCTCTGCTAAACGTGCACACAGTTTAAGGGGTGATCCCTTCGCGTGTACATGTAAGCTCACACCTCTCACCCCCTCGCCCCCCCCCCACCCACCCTACTCTTCCCCCCCCCCTTACCCCCCGCCCCGAACATCCCCTCCAATTTTCCCCATCTCCACTCCGTTCCCATGCCCCTTTGCACATGCACACACACGCACACACACGCACACGCCAATCTCGTCTCCGACTTCTCTTAGAACGTACACTGTTATGAAAAGATGATAGTCATGGGATCAGGCTTTGAGAGAGAGAGAGAAAGAGAGAGAGAGGGTGCGTGGTGAAAGAAAGAGAGAGAGAGAAAGAGTGGGGGAGAGACAGAGAGAAAGCAGAAAGAGAGAGAGAGAGAGGCAGAGAGACACAGAGAGACAGAGAAAGAGAAAGAGGGTGAATGGAGAGAGAGAGAAAGAGTGAGGGAGAGAGAGAGAGAGAGAGAGAGAGAGAGAGAGAGAGAGAGAGAGAGAGAGAGAGAGAGAGAGAGGGGGGGGGGGGGGGTTCTGCTATTCATTACATTGCCCCATCACTCGGCCTAAATATTGATGGAGGATTTTTGTGAGCAAAGCTGATTGATATTTACCTTTCCTCAAATACAAAAACTAATATCTATAAAGAAAACAAACATCCAACCTACAAGTAAACAGTTCCCTGTCGTTATGAAATAAAATTTCGCAAATATAATCCAAGTGTTTCTTTACTCGTTTTTTAAAAAAAATTAAATAATCATCTAATCGCAATTATGATCCACGTGTTTATTTATCCATTCATTTGATTATGTATTCATTTGCGTGAAGATTTTTAAAAAAAGAAAAAAAAAGAAAAGAAAAAGAAAAGCTAAAGTAAGGGGTATGGTAGGGAGGGGAAAATAATCCACTAAATGCAAACAACCAGGACGCCAATTTCAATCTGTCTAATGGAGGCCATTATTTGTGCATCCTGGCAAGACGTGCGGGGTGGAGGGGGTGGGGGGTCGTTTCATTTGGCTGAGTTTATTGTCCCAGGTCTAACAACAGTTGTTCAATCCCTTTCCACTAACTACCCGCCTCCCCTCCCGCCCCCCCTCCCCCCCGACACCCCTCCTCCCCTCATCCCTGCAGTATTTTGATCAAAAGAGTCCACTCATAACTTCAATGGTGGTATCCGTAGTCGCGACAGTTCTATGTAACTAAACCCCGGCACATGCAGACGTTCGCACGTACGCGCGCGCGCACACACACACACACACACGCACACACACACACACACACACACACACACACACACACACACACATTTCGTCCAAAATCACAATGGATAGACGTTAAGCAAACGAACGAACACACACACACACACACA
>NC_134901.1:21692052-21699552 GCF_041734735.1 Babylonia areolata
TCATGGTCTGGCTTCGCTGACGAAGATCTAGGAAGGGCGTTGTCCACGTCTGATGCAGGCACCATATATATATATATATATATATATATATATATATATATATATATATAAACGAAGAAACTACAGATGCCTTTCTTCACAAACTACTGTCCTCCGACACTGAAGATTGAACAAGTATGATGAGCACTCCCATCTCTGTCATTCTCACTTTCGCGCTCCCCTTCCTTCCCGCTAAATAAAGCAAAGGGTGCAGGCAGTTTCAGTTTCACTTTCTCAAGGAGGCGTCACTGCGTTCGGACAAATCCATACACGCTACACCACATCTGTTGAGCAGATGCCTGACCAGCAGCATAACCCAACGCGCTTAGTCAGGCCTTGAGTGCATGCTTACATATTTGTGTACCTATGAAAGTGGATTTCATTTTACGTAATTTCGCCAGAGGACAACACTCTCGTTGCCATGGGTTCTTTTTCAGTGCGCCAAGTGCGTTCTGCACACGGGACCTCGGTTTATCGTCTCATCCGAAAGACTAGACGCTCAGTTTGATTTTCCAGTCAAACTTAGGAGAAAGGGCGAGAGCGGGATTCGAACCCACACCCTCACGGACTCTCTGTATTGGCAGCTGAGCGTCTTAACCATTCTGCCACCTTCCTGCAGGCAGCCAACGAGAAACAACAAAAAGAAGAAGAAGTACAGAACAATACATTCACAGTAACACTAACCATGGATCGATCAAGTTATGCAGCAGAAGCGAAGCCATGACAGTATGACATCACTTCCATCTCTGAGTTCCCCCCCCCACCACCACCACCACACACACAGACACCACCCCCACGCCCCACCCCCTTCATATCAATGTAATAACCTTCACTGTTTGACATTTCTTTATTTAAGGTCATAATACGTTAGGGTTTTTATTTGTTTGTTTGTTTGTTTGTTTTTTTCCCCTTTGTTTTTGTTGTTGTATTTTAAAGGATATCATAGTGTTTATTTTCTCTGAGGGTTTGGCCTGGCGCACCATTAAACCTGACAGTACCGAAATATGACTCCCTGGCCATTCCAGTCACACGTTAGAAAAAAAAGAGAAGAAAATCAATTACCATATAGAAACTTGAGATGCCTTTCTCCTTAAGCCATTGTCTCTCCTGACATTGAACGTCGTCACACAGGTGTGAGGAATGGAATCTTTATCTCTTGACAGTTGTATTTGTATTTCGTTTTTTATCACAACAGATTAATTTTCTCTGTGTGAAGTTCGGGCTGCTCTCCCCAGGGAGAGCGCGTCGCTACACTACAAGCGCCACCCGTTTTTTTGTTTTTTTTTTTATTTTATTTTATTTTTTTTTAATTATTTTTTCCCTGCGTGCAGTTTTATTTGTTTGTCTTATCGAAGTGGATTTTTCTTACAGAATTTTGCCAGGAACAACCCTTTTGTTGCTGTGGGTTCTTTTACGTGCGTTGACCACCACTCAAGGTCTAGTGGAGGGGGAGATGATATCGGCGGCTGAGCCGTGATTCGAACCAGCGCGCTCAGATTCTCTCGCTTCCTAGGCGGACGTGTTACCTCCAGGCCATCTCTCCACATTCTCACTTCCCCGATCCCTTGACAATGCAAAGGGTGGAAACAAAAACGAAAAACAACAGATAAGTAAAAAAAAGAATATGATTATTTAAAAAAAAAAAAAACAAAACAAAAAAACAAAAACAAAAAACAACTATACTATAACTTGACAGTCTCCTTGTCTGTCTGTCTGTCTGTCTCTCTCTCCCCCCTACGGCAGCTACACTTATACACATTTTTGCAAATATTATGATCACGTACTTGTATATGTTTACTGGTGCATGTGAGTGAATTTTGAATGCAGTGTATGTATTTCTATGACCTTTCGTTATCTTGTGAATATTTTGACTTCATTTCTCTTTGCCCTGAGGGCTGGATGTAAAAACAGCATATGCATTCTTGTTTCACTTCCCTCATAAAGAAAAAAAAAGAAAAAAAGATTCGTTCTCTCTCTCTCTCTCTCTCTCTCTCTCTCTCTCTCTCTCTCTCACACACACACACACAAACACACACACACACACACACACACACACACACACACACACACACAACTATATTCTCGGTTTCTGTCAGTTTCAGTTTGAAGAAGGAGTCAAAGCCAACACATATGCTTTAGTGTTGTGTGTGTGTGTGTGTGTGTGTGTGTGTGTGTGTGTGTGTGTGTGTGTTATGTATACACACAAATCAGAATGAGAAGCAACGAGGAAGCATATATAACATACATTTACAGAATACCATCGATTTATCAAGTTATGCAGCGAAGTGAAGTAATGAAATTAGGCCATCTTTTCCATCTCTATCTCTCACCCTCTCTCTCTTTGGACACATACATACGTATGTTCCCCCCAACCGCCACCCCACCCCCACCCCCACCCCCACAAGTGATTTCTAGCCAGGCCCAAGACTTGTGGGGTATATGGACCTGGGTCGAGGGAAAGGAAAGACCATGCTCTCAAGAACAGCACAAGAACGACAAGCAAGGACAACAATGGCACGAAAGGACAGACGTGTTGGACATACCTGATATAAATTTCGACTCTCCTTGCGCAGATGACTGCGGTATAAACTGTGTCTTCAACAGGTCAGGACTGGTCAGTGAACACGTTTAAAAAAAAAAAAAATCTGGAAACTGTGCCTTGATGCCCGTCGAAAAGAAAAAAAAAAAGATACGTGGCTACAAGTTGATTATTTTTTTTCCGTTGAAAGAGTCACAGAAATAAAGCCTTACGAATGAATCCTCTCTCTGAGATTTTGAGTTGAAAAGCAAAGTTGTTATCACTAGCCACAGCCCTGATATCTTGGCCTTTGTGATCGGCTGGGCTATAAACAACAATATTCGATTTGAGCTGAGTTGATCTTATACACTGGCCAACAACGACAGACATTACAAGTTTGTTTGGTGAAATTCCACCGGCAACTTGCGGAGATGTTCAGCCTTTTGTGAAGTTTGTTTGGTGAATACGTGTGCTGGTTTGTGAAATCTGGGGGTGGTGGGTGGGGAGGTGGGTGGGCTTGGGGTGGGGGGGGGGGGGGGGTGATGGAGAATTTGTGTTGTCTGTGCAAAGTGTGCAGCTCGGGCAAACTTCGTAAAAGGTCAGCAAACTCACCACCTATCAGCCACCGCTGTGTGCATGCAGCCAGAGTGAGTCGAAGCTAGCTAGCTCGTGCTGAACGGGAGTTGTGAGTATTTCGAGGCCTGATCACAAAAAAAAAGTTGTTGAGCCTGTTGAGCGATGGGGTGTGGAGGGTGAAAGTTCTTTTGATGCCAGCTGTGCCATTGTCAACAATATTACTGTGCAAGATCATTGTGTGTTTCTTTCTTTCTTTTCTTTTTTTTTTTTTTTCCAAAACGTGTCTTGTATACCGTGCTTACCATAATTATCACCCTTTCCTTTTGTTTCTGTTTCAGTCTCTGTCATTGAATGAATGAATGAATGAATCTTTATTTCTGAGGGTAATAGAGCAAGATAGTCTTTTCCATCCAGCCCTAGAGAGAGAGACACACACACACAGAGACACAGACAGACAGACAGACAGGCAGACAGAGACAAAGACAGACTTACACACAGTTAGAGACAAAGAGAGACAGACAGACAGAGACAAAGACAGACATACAGATAGAGACAAAGAGACAGACAGACAGACAGAAACAAGAGAAGGAGCCGCAGCAAAAAAAACCAAAAAAACAACAACAACAAAACCTCACTTTCCCCTTCATCTTTCTCCCTCCTTCCTTCCCACCCCACAATAAACGCAATCAAGGCAGAGAGAGAGAGAGAGAGAGAGAGAGAGAGGGACCAGCAGAAAGTGAACAATGCCCCACCCACTAAACCCACCACTGAATACCTCTCCACTTCCCCAGCAACACAACCTCTCCTGCCCCCAACCACGCCCCCCACATCCCTCCACCCTTTCCTTCCCCTTCCTCTGCATCCATCCACACCCTCCCCGTCCCCCACCCCTCCAACCCCCACTCACCCACCCTTTCCTTCAGGCCTGACACACACAAACACACCCATAACACAACACAGCCACGCACGGTTCGCTGCTCAGCAAACAACAAGCAAGACCTTTACAACCAACCCCTCCCACTCCGCCCTCACCATCCTCCACCCTTCCCCCGCCCACACCCATCCGTGACACCCCCCCCCCCGGTCCCCCCCCCCCCAGGCCCCCCCCTCCACCACCACCCCCTTTCCCCCGAGTGACAGATAACCGCGGAGCGCCAGTCTGTGATCTCCAGGCCACCCGTACACAGTCACAGTTAATCACAAAAGCATGTTCTCTCCACCGCGGCCATTCTCCCCGAGGGTTGTGTTTTTAGCCCTGCAGGGGGGTGGGTGAGGGTAGGGGAGGAGTGGGTTGGGGGTGGGAGGGTTAGGGGGGAACTCTTTGCCTTTCCTTGAACCAAAGCAAGCTTTCCTGCTGCTGGGTTGTTTTTTTTTTTCTTCTTTTCTTTTCTTTCTTTTTTTTTCTTTTCACCAACATCGATACTCGTCCCGACTGTGGGTCTTGCTAATGTCAATAGCGGTGTCAGTGGGAATGTTTTCACTCCCCTCCGCCTTTTACGAGTAAGTTGCGTTTGTTGTCGGAGAGTGAGAGGTGGGGTGGGGGTAGGGGGTGTTGAGAGGTCTTGTTCTCTCTGTTGTATCGATACCGCCATGTTGACCTTTTTTTTTCTTTCTTTTTCTTTCTCCCTCTCTTCTCACTCTCTCTCTCTTTCTCTCTTGTAGAAAGGCTACATTGCTTCTGGAAAAAGCTGTAGTTGTCGATGCTGTGACAAGCGTGTGCTTTAAAGTGGCTAATCGAATAGCTCTTGTTTGGGTATGGAATATGAAACATCCGGTTTTTTGTTGTTGTTGCTTTGTTGTTGTTGTTATTGTGATTTTTATTTTTGTTTGTTTCTTTCTTTTTTTCCCCAGAATCGCCGAATCTTTGTTATAACCTCTATTATCCTCGTATAACTGCGATTACTCTTACTTGTACAGTCTACTACTACAACTACTACTACTGCTGCTGCTGCTGCTGCTGCTACTGCTACTTCTATTGCTGCTGCTGCTGCGATACAATAATTGCTGTTGGTAATGTTACACTTCTCAGTTTTGTAATTGTACAGCTACTACTACTACTACTACTACTACTACTACTGCTGCTGCTACTACTGCTGCTGCTGCTGCTGCTGTTGCTGCTGCTGTTACTTCTATTGCTGCTGCTGCTACGATACAATCATTGCTGTTGGTAATGTTACACTTCTCAGTTTTATACTTGTACCGCTACTACTACTACTACTGCTACTGCTGCTGCTGCTACTACTACTTCTATTGCTGCTGCTGCTACTACTACGATACAATCATTGCTGTTGGTAATGTTACACTTCTCAGTTTTGTACTTGTGCAGCTACTACTACTACTACTACTACTGCTGCTGCTGCTGCTGCTGCTGCTGCTACTACTACTACTTCTATTGTTGCTGCTACGATACAATCATTGCTGTTGGTAATGTTACACTTCTCAGTTTTGTACTTATACAACTACTACTACTACTACTACTACTGCTGCTGCTGCTGCTGCTGTTGCTGCTGCTGCTGCTGCTGCTGCTACTACTACTTCTATTGCTGCTGCTGCTGCTGCTACGATACAATCATAGCTGTTGGTAATATTACACTTCTCAGTTTTGTTACTATTGCGTCTACTACTGCTGCCGCTGCTGCTAACATAACTCATAATCTATTACGTAAGTTCAGACCTATCAGTAATAAATAAATTGATCAATAGATCGATAGATATAAAAACATACTAAAGTTATTATTAATGCATCTGTTTTCAAACCACAATAGGTCCACATTTTGCACCCACTACCTTACAATCATGCTGACATGATTATAGTCCGAGTAGTGATGTCTGAAAACACCAAAAATTACGAAGAAAAAAAAGAGTCTTTCTGGGAACAATGCTAATCAATAGCGAACAGGGAAGAAAAGACGAGGCAGAGATTTAACTCTCTCTCTCTCTCTCATATATATATAAAGTTGAAACCAGTGAATTTTCGGAAAGGCTGGGGTTCAAACAGACAATTATACATGGAATTCGCCAAGAGAAAATGTTAGTATCACCACTGCCAACTGTGGCCAAATAGGTCTGGCCTTGGGACTAATTGCCACCACGCATTGGTCAGAGTTCGAAGTTCATTTTGTCATGCTGTTGTGTCGTTGGGAAAGGCACTTTTCTCCTATGTGACTGTTGTATTCATATTTTATATATGTATATATATATATATATATATATATATATATATATCGAGAGAGAGAGAGAGAGAGAGAGAGAGAGAGAGAGAGAGAGAGAGAGAGAGATTGATTCATATATGTATGTATGTATCAAAGGAAATAAAGTAGATTTAGGGATCAAAAGGGAAAAATGATGACGAGCAAAAATAGGATAACACACACACGCACACACACACACACACACACACACACGCGCGCACTCACCCCACACATTCACACGCACGACTTGACACGTGCATGCTCATTCACATACTAATGGCAAAACATGAACGACCAGACACCCTCCCTGGCCTGCCAGCAAACGTGAAGAAAACAAAGAAGAGGAGATGGACGGGAAATGCAGTACGATGAAAAGAGGACACCGGGCAACAACCAGTGGAAGAACCAGATGAAGAAGATAAAATGTTTCAGCAGGATGGAAGAATAAGCCCAGGAACAACAACAACCAAACAAGCTGCAGCTCTGAAGATGACGTCAGAGGATAAGAGGCGACGAACCCGAAGGGCAAGAGACAATGACAGAAAACACGAGAAGAGAACCCACAGACATGCAGAAACATACAATAGCGAACAGCCAACTCTGAACCATTAATTAACAGACAAAAATGGACATAACCAAATACAAAGTACATTACAGACACAACACAATAAGGATGGTCTCAGTATAGACCAGTCATCCCTCATGACGGAAATGTCTGATTTCCCTTTAAAAAAAAAAAAGAAAAAAAAAAAAAAAAAAAAAAAAAGAAAAAAAAAGAAGCAGAAACCAATGAATTTTCGGAAAGGCTGGGGTTCAAACAGACAATTATACATGAAATTCGCCAAGAGAAAATGTTATTATCACCACTACCAACTGTGGCCAAATAGGTTTGGCCTTGGGACTTATTGCCACCACGCATTGGTCAGAGTTCGACGTTCAGGTTGTCATGCTGTTGTGTCGTTGGGAAAGACACTTTTCTCCGATTTTCTTTTCTTTTTTTTTTCACGGAGCGCAATATTCGAACCAGTCTTCTTCTTCTTCTTTTGCGTTCGTGGACTGCAACTCCCACGTTCACTCGTATGCACACGAGTGGGCCTTTACGTGTATGACAGTTTTTACCCCGCCATGTAGGCAGCCATACTCCGTTTTCGGGGGTGTGCATGCTGGGTATGTTCT
>NC_134901.1:21702052-21704552 GCF_041734735.1 Babylonia areolata
CGTGAAGTCCATTTCTCCTGTCAAGTCTTGCCGTCTTCTGTTAATTAATATAGCTACTACACACAACAATAAACGAGCACTCTCGCCATACAGCAGATGAGACAGACACCCACGTCTTCCGAAACCAACACCTGTGTGCGTAAAAACTACGGCCATTTTCTCTGGCTACTTTGCTGCTTTGCTGCCAATCCTACCAACTAATCTCCGGGTGCTGCGATTACTGTTGTTTCCTTCCATAGGGTGACTTACATCACAGTGCTTGGCGCAGACTAAGAACCAACGCTTAGTGTTCGCTGAACTGCCGTTGCTGCTGCTGCTGCTGCTGCTGCTGCTTCTGTTCTTTCTCCATTTTCAAATTGTCACGTAACCGTACTTGCCGCTTGCTAGCTTCTACCACCGTTAAAACCCCTTCAGTACCAGGAGGGAAAACCGTAGAAAGTGGTGTTTCAGGACATGAAGCATTATCCAAAACAATAAGCCTAAAACTGAAAAAAAAAGAAAAAAAAAGAAAAAAGAAAAGATCTGGAGATATTAAACACTCTAGATAAACTGTGAATTTTCTGCCTCCCAGAGCTATTTTCATTGTGTTTCTGATGACGTCATCAGTGACGTCACTGTACCCCTACGTCATACGTTTATGACAGTCAAGGGGGTTTTGAGTGTCGTACCAGTTGATTTTCTTCGATTGTTGTTGGTGGTGGTGGTGGGCGTGCTGCTTGCTGTTTCTGTTTGCTGTTATTTTCACCGCTACCATAGCTGTTGACACGAGCTGTTGGAATCACTGACTCTTCTATCACTGCTTTGTTGCTCTTGTTTCTTTTCATGTAGAGCTTGTTATTCTTGTTTCTTGTTGTTCTTCTCCTTGATCTTGTTCTTTCCGTACTTGTTGCTGTTGTTACGATTGTTGTTGTTGTTGTTTTTGCTAATGTCTTTTTTAATGTTCTTCTTTATTTTTATTATTATTATTTTGACCTCCTTGTTCTTTCCGCACTTTTTGTTGTTGTTGATGATGTGTTTTTTTTTTTGGGGGGGGGTTGTTGTTGTTGATCTTTCTTCTTCTTCTTCTTCTTCTTCTTCTTCTTCTTCTTCTTCTTCTTCTTCTTCTTCTCCTTCTTCTTCTTCTACTCTCTGATGAATGAAAAGTTGAATGTATGTGTGATCGTGCTAGCAAGCGAACAACTGCAAGTGCGTGTGAGTGAGCACGCGCGTGTGTGTGTTTGAGTGTGTGGGCGTGAATGTGTGTGTGCCTGTGTCTTTGTTTGCTTGTTTTATTTCGTGTGTGTGTGTGTGTGTGTGTGTGTGTGTGTGTGTGTGTGTGTGTGTGTGTGTGTGTGTGTGTGTGCGCGCTTGGGGTATGGAGATGAGGTGGGGGAATTTGAATGGGCGTCTGTGTGCATGCATGAATGTATGTAGGGGGTGGGTGGGGGATACACGTCCGTGAGTATGTGTGTGTTAAAACATTTTTTGAGATAGTGTGTGTGTGTGTGAGTGTGTGTGTGTGTGTGTGTGTGTGTGTGTGTGCGTGCGCGCGCGTACGTGATAATAAATTATAACAATTGTTCTTTTCATTGCTTTGTTATTGTTAATGAACCATTCCAGCTACTCGTCTCATCCGTCGTTCTTAATATTGTTCCTTATTTTCTTTCTTTTCTTTCTTTCTTTTTTCGTTGTTGTTATGTGCCGTTAACTGGGTATAATTGTAAAAAAAACAAAAAAACAACAACAACAAACAAAACAAAACAAAAAAAAAAAAAAAAAAAAAAAAAAAAAAAAAAAAAAAAAAAAAACTTGTGTCTTATTCACAACCTATTAAAAGATTCAACCAGTTAATCAATCAATCGTCTTCTGCTTGTCTCTTTCTTCCCTTTCGTTCCCTCTCTCCCGGGAACCCAGGCTCGCTTTCTTCTTCATGCTCCTCCGCTAGTTTCTCACTAGCGTCTCCCATCTCCTGCTGCTGTTCTTCTTCTTTCACCTTACTCTTCCTCGTATGACCCTCCCTTTTCTCCGCCTCCTCATCCTCTTTCTACTACTTATACTACTACTGCTACTGCTGCTGCTACTGTTTTTTGTTGTTGTTGTTGTTTTTAAAGGGAAATCAGACATTTTCGTCATCAGGGATGACTGGTCTATACTGAGACCATCCTTATTTTGTTGCGTCTGTAATGCACCTTGTATTTGGTTATGTCCATTCTTGTCTATTAATGATTCAAAGCTGACTGTTTGCTATTGTATGTTTCTGTATGTCTGTGGGTTTTCTCTCGTGATTTCTGTCATTGTATCCTGTCCTTCGGGTTCTTCGCCTTTTTTTATCTTCTGACTTCATCTTCAGAACTGCAGCTTGTTTTGTTGTTGTTGTCTTGGGGCTTATTCCTCCATCCTGCTGATACATTTCATCTTCTTCCTCTGCTTCTTCCACTGGTTGTTGCCTGATGTCTTCTTTTCTTCCTACTGCATTCTTCCGTCCGTCTCCTGCTGCTGCTGTCGTTGTTGTTGTTGTTGT
>NC_134901.1:21717052-21722052 GCF_041734735.1 Babylonia areolata
TAATTCACATCACACCATATCACATCAGATCACATCACATCACATCACATCACATCACATCACGTCACGTCACGTCACGTCACATCACGTCATATCACACCACACCACATTACATCACAATAAAGTCACGGAGCTCTGGTTTTTTTTTTATTATTATTATTTTTTTTTAAATTTTATCTGTTGTTGTTTTGTTTTTTAAGTCACAGTTCTCTGGACAGAGACGTCAGTGTATACCACCTGTATGATAGATACGAAGCTGACGAAACGCACATGAGATAACCAGGTGCCTTGGTTTATATATCAAGGATGGTAATTTTATACGGAAGTGATCCCTCGCACCGGAATGACTATTTTTTTTCCTGAAAGATATTTGGTTTTCGCTGCTGCAGCTCAGATTCTGTTTCTTTGCCTTTTTTTTTTTTTCTTTTCTTTGTCTTTTTTTTAAATTTTTTTATTATTTTTTAATACAACCAGAAACTGCTCAAATTGAACATTCTTCGTTTGTCTGTTTTATTATTATTATTATTATTATTATTATTATTATTATTTTATTTTTTTTTTTATTCTCAAAAAAAATATATTGTTGCTTTTTTTGGAATGGATATTGTTTTTTTACAAAAACGGGGGGTGACTATATAAGAAGCTTGCCCCTTGCTGACATTCGCAATTAATGCGCTGGTGAGTAGAGCTTCAGATTCAAATTCAGATGGTTTATTCATTTTAGTCCTAAGACAGAGACAGAGACAGACAGAGGCAGAAACAGAGAGAGTCCACTCTTTTGATTGCGAAGCTTCCTTAAGTGTCGGCACTGAAAGAAGAACACGATACTGGTATTTCTTCCTTCCTTTATTTTCTTTTTTTTTTCTTCTTTTTTTCTTTCTTTTTTGCATTATCTATCGTTGATTTGGTTCTTTTTCATCTTTTTTTTGTTCCTTGTTCTCTTTTGTCTGTATGTATGCCTTTCCTTCCTTTATCTCTTCCTTTTTCTTTTGTTCCGAGTACTAATTTCTTCTCTTTTTCTTTTGTTCCGGGTACTAATTTCTTCTTTTTTTCTTTTGTTCCGGGTACTACGGGATTTCCATCTATAAAGAAGGCTAATGGGAAAAGGTGGCACAGACATACAAAAAAGTGGTTTTCCCCCAGTAACACAAAACTCACTAAGTCATTCAAAGCATTAAAACAACAATATCTCAGGTTGTCAAATGCATAAAATTATTATTTTCTCGAACAGTGGAGTTATAGTCTGGAGGTAACGCGTCCGCCTAGGAAGCGAGAGAATCTGAGCGCGCTGGTTCGAATCACGGCTCAGCCGCCGATATTTTCTCCCCCTCCCCTAGACCTTGAATGGTGGTCTGGACGCTAGTCAGTCGGATGAGACGATAAACCGAGGTCCCGTGTGCAGTATGCACTAAGCGCACGTAAAAGAACCCACGGCAACAAAAGGGTTGTTCCAGACAAAATTCTGAAGAAAAATCCACTTCGATAGGAAAAACAAATAAAACCTGATGATGGAGTCTTCAGTCGGACCGACGGATGAGTAGGCAGGCAGGCTTATCTGTCGGTGTGTGTTCTCATATGGGAGAAGAGGCCGATTCTGGATGCACAGCACTTTCCACAGGTGTTGCAAGGGAAAACGTCTCCAGAAGTTGAGCCCTGCTTCCTTCGCTGACGCTCCTTAATGGCCAGCATTCTCTTGTTTTCAAACGTCTTTATGCCACTAGAGCACAGCATCCTCCAGCGACAGCGGTCAAGAGCATCAGTTTCCCAGGAAGCGATGTCTATGTCACAGGCTTTGGGGTTTGTCTTCAAGGTGTCCTTGAAGCGCTTGCAGGGTCTTCAAAGTTCACGGTGGCCTTCCTTCAGCTGGCCATACAAAAGCATCTTCGGGATCCTCCTGTCTGTCATGCGGACAACGTGTCCTGTCCAGCGTAGCTGGCACTGGATCAGCAGGCTTTCGATGCTGGGCAGGCCGCTCCTCTCTAGGACCTGGAGGTTGGAGACCTTGTCTCGCCACTTTATGCCGATGATCTTTCGTAGGCATCTCTGGTGAAACTGCTCAAGTTGTTGAATGTGACGGCGATACGTCGTCCATGTTTCACAGCAGTACAACAAGGTGGTCAGCACAACAGCTCTGTAGGTTTTCATATTGGTGCTGAGCCTGATGCCTTTGTTATTCCACAGCCTGTTGTTGAGTCTGCCAAAGGCGGAGTTGGCCTTGGCGATGCGCAGCGTCACTTTTGCATCAAGGGCTCCGTCGCTGCATATGGTGCTGCCCAGGTAGTAAAACTTGTCGACTGACTTGATCTCTGTGTCATTGATTTTGATTGCAGGTGGGGGAGGGGGGGGGGAGGCTCTGGCGTTCTGTGAGCTAGCTGGCTGGTACATGGACTCGGTCTTGCTGAGGCTGATGGTGAGTCCAAAGCGCCTGCAGGAGGCTCAGAACCTGTCCATAATGAACTGCATGTACTCATGGGTGTGTGCAACAAGCGCACTGTCATCAGCGAAGAGGAACTCTCTCATCAGTGTCTCAAACACCCTGGACCTGGCACGGAGTCGCCGCAAGTTGAAAAGTTTGCCATCTGTGCGAACCTGAATGTAGATGCCCCGGTCACAGTCTTGGAAGGCGTCAATCAGCATGGCAGAGAAGAGAGTGGAGAACAGTGTGGGTGCCAAGACGCAGCCCTGCTTCACTCCATTTACGACAGGGAACGGATCCGACATGTCAGTATTTTCCTGTGCTCTCGCTTGCATGCCATCGTGGAAAGACGCAATCAGCTGGGTTAGGCTCTCTGGGCAGCCGAACTTTAGGAGGATCTTCCACAGACCATGGCGGTTCACCGTGTCAAAGGTCTTAGTCAGGTCTACAAAGACCATGTGGAGCTCCTTGTTCTGCTCACGGCACTTCTCTTGCATCTGGCGTACAGCAAACACCACGTCACATGTTCCCCTGCCTGAGCGGAAGCCGCACTGTGCTTCAGGGATGACTGTGTTGGAGACATGGTCAACCAGTCTGTTCAGTATGATGCGAGCGAAGATCTTGCCGGCGATACAAAGGAGAGAGATTCCACGGTGGTTATCGCAGGATGTTTTGTCTCCCTTCCGTTTGTAAATGTGGACAATAGAAGCATCCTTGAAATCCTGGAGGACCTCCCCTCTCTCCCAGATAGACTGGAACAGGGCGGTCAGCTTGTCTGTCAGCACCTCGCCTCCATACTTGTAGATGTCAGCCTAGATTCCATCCACTCCTGGTGCTTTTCCTGACGTTGTCAGCTTCAGGGCCTTCTGGGTCTCGACCTTGGTCCCCTTGAGGGGCAGCTAGTGAGTCATTGACCGGTAGCTGTGGGAGGGCTGCAATCGCCTCGTCAGATACAGACGTTCCTGTTGAGGAGGGTGTTGAAGTGCTCTGCCCAGCGGGCAAGGATGTCTTTCTTGTCTGTCAGGAGGGTGGTCTGGTCCGATGCTCGGACAGGGGTTGATCCTGTGACTCTCGGCCCATACACAGCTCGGAGACCATCATGGAAGGTCTTCATGTCGAGAGCATCAGCAGCGAACTGAAGCTCTTCGGACTTTCTATCCCACCAGGTGTTCTTCATCTCATGCAGCCTCTTCTGTACGAGTTGCTTGGTTTGCAAGAACTGGTTCTCCTTCGTCTGGCAGTCTTTATTGGAAATGTGATCCTGATGCCGTATATGCAGTGTGTTCAGGAGCTTGGAAATTCCAGAGTCGTTCTCGTCAAACCAGTCTGAAGAAAAATCCACTTCGATAGGAAAAACAAATAAAACAGCACGCAGGAAAAAACACACACTAAAATGGGTGGCATAGCGACTCGCTCACCCTGGGGAGAGCAGCCCGAATTTCACACAAGGAAATCTGTTGTGATAAAAAGAAATACAAATACAAATACAACAAAGACAGCCATATCAAGGTTTCCAGCGTAGGATGCAACGATTACAAGTGCGTGACCTTTCCAATCGCTCGCTGAGCATTATTAAAGAAATATCTTCTGAAAAAAAAAAAAAGAAAAAAGAAAAAAAAGCTTAATCCATAAAAGATGTTACTGAGTTTTTTTCTTTGAGCTCAGTCACCAAAAGCAAATGCAATACAATACACCAGCGACGGATTAAATTACAGAACCGCCAGTGAAATAAGCGCACTTTGCGTCATCCACACAAAGCAAGTTGGCGGGCTGGAAGCAAAGCGCAAATGAAATCCGATATATTATGTGTGTCCGGAATGGCCTTCCAGAAGAATGACCTTGTTTAATTAAAAGTCAGAAACCAGTGCCAGATAAAAAGAGAAGAAAAAACAACCCAAGATACATAACCCTAGCATTTCCTTCTTCGATTTTTTTCCTTTTTTTTTTCTCTCTCTCTCTCTCTTTCTTTCTTCCTTTCTCTCTGATTTACTTTCTTTCTTTAGCTCATTCATTCCCCCTTTTCCCTTTTACCAAGATTGCAATGGATGGTGGTTTTTATTGTTGTTGTTGTTGTTGTTGTTGTTGTTGTGTTTTCAGCACACTAAACAAATGATATTTCTTCTGAAGACAAATAATGCAGAGGCATCAAAATAAAAGACTACAACCAACCAATACGTAATAATAACCAATATTTGCACCCCCCTCCCCCTTTCTTTTAACGAAACTGCAAATCGCGTAATTACATCTGTTTGGGATACAGACAACTGTCCCCACCCACCCCCCGAAAAAAAAAAAAAGCATGTTAAAAAAATCGCAACAGTTGCAATAGCATAGGAAGTGAACACGATATAACATCTACCAGTTGCCTTCTTGGAACTAAAACTACCCAATCGCGAAATTATATTGGCTTTGGTGAAGTACAATTGTATCAAGCAAACGACTGAAACAGTCAACTGATCGTAAGAGTTACTCACGTGGGCACCCATCATAAACGTCAGTTGTGAGAACTATGAGTCACGTCCCAGACCGTTAATTAAAGTACATGAGCGCTCAAGCACACTAATATGTCCTGTCTGAGCTTCGG
>NC_134901.1:21724552-21729552 GCF_041734735.1 Babylonia areolata
ATGACCATGTGAGTTTTTTAATCTGAAAGTTGCGCATTGCGTTATGCCACTCTGGGCTTCCCATTTCATTTTCAATTTTCCGTATGAGGTTCATTGAGTCGGTTAGAATCATGGCATGTTGGTTTCCGGGCATATGGATGGACGATAGCCACTGGAGGGCATGTGTCACAGCTTCAACTTACATCGTTAGGCTGGAGGTTGTGACTTTGTAGGCAGCATTCTCTTCCCTAATTGTTTTTCCATTTTGTTTCGCAGTGAATCCCCAACTGGATTGGTCTTTGGTGACTCAGCCATCTGTGTATATGATGATGTCCTCTTCTTTACTGTTTTCTTCTATGAGTAGCTTCATTTCCACATCAGTTTTGCCCTCTGGCCATTCCCGACTGTCTTCCTAGAGTGGGTGAAATGGCTGTGTTGAAAAGATGGTTGAGGTTTTCGGGGTTTTTCTCCCATTCTTTTGTTTCTTTCAGGTCTTGTAGTCGGCATACTAGCTGGATTGTGTCTTCTGCTTGCCCCATCCATGGTCTTCCTCGTCCTAGACGGCTGCCTTTTGGTTCTTTGACTGCGTCATGCAGTGGGTTTTGAGGGTTTTCTAATGCTTTGAAGTAGGTCTTAACCTTTTCTAACTTTTTTTCTGGCCTGCACTGAAGGAAGGTCAAGCAGGTATCGCATGGTTTCCGTGGGCGTGTCTTTTGTTGTTCCAAGGATCAGCCTCATAGCTTCATTTTGAACTCTTTCTAATTTTAGGAAGTTGCTTTGAGACGGTGTTGTTAGCCCACGTCCATAGTCGATCACACTGAGGACGAGTGATTGATATAGCAGGAATAGGTGGCGTTGTTCAATACCTTTGGTTGCCATTGCTTTTAAGACTGAAAGGCCCTTTTTGCATTTGAGAACAGTATTTTCCGTATGTTTTCTGAAGGTCAGCATCCTGTCGAAGTGTATTCCTAGGTAGCGTAGGCATTCGGTTTTCTCGATCTGAAACCCGTCGAACGACACAGGTGGTGGTGATTTGCTCGCGGTTGAGGGTGCACAGCAACGTTTGGGCTTTCGCTGGATTGATGGAAGATCCTGTGACTTTGCACCATTGAGCAATATTGTTTAGTTGTTTCTGGACGGCTTTAGTTCTTTCCTGAGCATCTTTCGAAGTTTTGAAGACCAGGCCATCATCCGCAAGAGTAAGGACCCGAGCTATTCCATTGTTGTTTAAGTCTGCAAGGCCCTTCGTGTAGACATTGTAGAGGACAGGAGAGAGCGGAGACCCTTGTGGCAGTCCCATGGATAGTTTAGAAGGTGCAGACATCCAATCTCCGAGACGTAGGACGACGGTTCTTTCCTGAAGCGCTGCTGCTATCCATCTTGTCAGTGTCAAACTTACTCCATACCTTAGTAGCAGCTCCATGAGGTGCGCAAACTGGACTTTATTGTAGGCACCTTCAAGGTCGATTGCTACTGCTAGTGTTTCTTCTTTTCTTTGAAATCCTTCATACACCTCATATGCAAAAGCAGCTGCGTTTTCCCATGTTGACTTGTCTGTTCTGTAACCACCTTGATCTGAAGGGAGAATGTGGCTGTGTTCAAGATCCTTTGCAAGTTTCCTGTCTATCATTCGTGCCATGAGCTTTCCAGCAATGTTTTTCATGGTTAGAATCCGGTAGCCGTTTACCTGACGATGGTCCTTTCCTGGTTTTGGTATGGGTTTTAAGAAGCTGTGTGTCCAGTCCTCCGGTACATGTCCATTGTGGAAACTGTTTTGATACAGATTGAAAAGTTTGCTTCTGTCTTCTTCCGATAGTTCCTTGATGTCCGAGTAGCAAACTTTGTCTGGGCCAGGAGCCTATTCTTTCATGCATTTAGCTATTGCTTCGTTTAGATCATCTGTTGTCAAGTCATCATCTGGTCCAGTCTGCATAAGGGTTTGGTTTAACTCCTCAACATATTTCTTTTTCTCATCTAGGTTTCTTTGATCGCTCTGTTGTATGAAACGTTTGAGCAGGGCAGATCATTTTTCTTCGTTTGTCTTAAGCTTGGTTCCGTCAGTGTCTAACATGTCTGGGGTTGTTGTTGTACACGTTTTCCATTCCATGCGACGATAAAATGGCCAGAACTCTGTCAATGTTGTGTCATAACTGAGTGCCTCGTAAAACTGTTTCCACTTGCCATTTCTGGCCTCCTGAGCAATGATTTCAAACTGTTTAGTTTTTTTTCTTTCATTTTTGCTTCAATATCTTTGTCCGGAGAAGGTTTAGTTCTTTCTTTTTGCCAAAGTTTGACAGACGCATGTTTTTCTATCCAGGCTCTCTGTGTCGGTATTCCACCCTGGGGGCTGAATAGTTTGCATCCGGTTCGGTGCCGTTCTTTTGTTTCTTCTGCGTCTTAATTTTTCGATGATGGTTGTCTCTTTGGTTTCGCACGTTAAAGATCCTGTAATCCATGTCAACGTTCGGTGGGTGATGGAAACAAGAACATACCCAGCATGGACAGCCCCAAAAGCGGAGTATGGCTGCCTACATGGCAGGATGAAAACGGCCATACACGTAACGTAAAAACCCGCTCGTGTACATACGAGTGAACGTGGGAGTTGCAGCCCACGAACGCAGAAGAAGAATAGAAGAAAAAAAAGTTAATTAAACAAACTTTAGATGCAACCTGTAACCGCTCACGTTTCTGTTCTCTGCATTTCAGCAAAACCACACGAGACGCATTAACATTTCAGTGAACAAGCATCAAGGAATCACCAGTTTCTCAAGTTGCCAACAAGACACACTTTCCTTGAACACAGAGTTGATATCAAAGTCCCTGCATAAGCAGCAACGATAAAAAGAACGGACTCTTTTCTTCGCTCACACGGCATTATTCAACAGACATCTTCTAAACAACAACAACAACAACAATGACAGCAACAACAGCAACTACAAAAACAAATAGAAACTCAATAAACAGTGCTGATGAGCTCTTTCGCTGAAGTCAACGAAACAAGATGCAATACACGAGCTTTGGACTAAATTACGGGAGCCCAGTTGAATAAGCAAAATAATGCTGCATCATCAAAAACAAATGCAAGCAAAAGTAAAGTTGGTGGCAGACAGAATTCACCTAGAAGCGAAGAGAAAAAGAAAATCTGTGATGTCTGTGGATCCGGATGGGGAATGACGTTTTGCGAGCTTGACCTGGTTTAACTTGATATCAGAATGTAGTGCCAGGAAATGTGATACGTAATCCTTGCATTTACTTCTTCTGTGTTGCTTTGCTTTTGTTTTTGTTTTCCTTTCTCTCTGTCTTAATTTCATTATTTCTTTTATTCTTCCTTTCCTTTTCGTCAATACCACAATGGGTGCATCATTTTCAACACAATTAACGTATGATACACACACACACACACACACACACACACACACACACACACACACACACACACACACACACACACACACACACACACATATATATATATATATATATATATATATATATATATATATATATATATATATATATATATACATACATACATACATACATACATACATACACACACACACACACACACACACACACACACACATATGCAGATTATTAGATAACAGGTATACATACACACACACATGTATATATATATATATATATATATATATATATATACACATGTGTGTGTGTGTGTGTGTGTGTGTGTGTGTGTGTGTGTGTGTGTGTGTGTGTGTGTGTGTGTGTGTGTGTGTGTGCGTGCGTGCGTGCGTGCGTATGTATGTATGTGTGTGTGTGTGTGTGTGTTTGCGTGTGTGTGTGTGTGTGTGTGTGTGTGTGTGTGTGTGTGTGTGTGTGTGTGTGTGTGTGTGTGTGTGTGTGTGTGTGTGTGTGTGTGTGTGTGTGCCTGTTATCTAATAATCTGCATATGGGTAGATAGATAGATAGATAGATAGATAGATAGAGAGAGAGAGAGATAGATATAGATACAGGTATATTGCAACAGCTGCAAAAGAAAACAAAATGAACGCGTAGTAATAACTATCAGTTGCCTTCTTCGAACTCATCTACCGATCGCGATGTCACACACATCAGCGTGAGAAGCGAGAACAGACAACTGTATCAAAACCTCAGCAGCTAGCTAGCTAAAGACACGGTGGTGACACGATTCTTATAACTGCTCATTTTGGTTCCATAAGCGTCTGCTAAAGACACAGTGACATGATTCTTATAAATGCTCATTTTGGTACCATAATCGTCTGCTAAAGACACAGTGACATGATTTCTATAACTGCTCATTTTGGTACCATAAGCGTCTGCTAAAGATACAGTGACATGATTTCTTATAACTGCTCATATCGGTACCGTAATCGTCAGCTAAAGACACAGTGACACGATTCTTATAACTGCTCATTTTGGTACCATAAGCGTCTGCTAAAGACACGGTGACATGATTCTTATAACTGCTCATTTTGGTACCATAATCGTCTGCTAAAGACACAGTGACATGATTCTTATAACTGCTCATTTCGGTACCATAAGCGTAAGCTAAAGAAACAGTGACATGATTCATATAACTGCTCATTTCGGTACCGTAATTGTCAGCTAAAGACACAGTGACATGATTCTTATAACTGCTCATTTCGGTACCATAATCGTCTGCTAAAGACAGAGTGACATAAGTCTTATAAATGCTCATTTTGGTACCATAAGCGTCTGCTAAAGACACAGTGACATGTGTCTTATAAATGCTCATTTTTGTACCATAATCGTCAGCTAAAGACACAGTGACATGATTCTTATAACTGCTCATTTTGGTACCATAAGCGTCTGCTAAAGACACAGTGACATGATTCTTATAACTGCTCATTTCGGTAACATAATCGTCTGCTAAAGACACAGTGACATGAGTCTTATAAATGCTCATTTTGGTACCATAAGCGTCAGCTAAAGACACAGTGACATGATTTCTTATAACTGCTCATTTCGGTACCAAAAGACACAGTGACACGATTTTCATAACCATAAGCGTAAGC
>NC_134901.1:21742052-21747052 GCF_041734735.1 Babylonia areolata
CAAACCAAACTTGCACGACAGCTTGACAGCCTTCCACATGAGACAAACAATAGGCTGATGACCCTGCGTCTGAAGCTGTCCGAGGATCGCTTCTCCACAGTCATCAGCTGCTATGCCCCGACCATGACCAACCCTGATGACATCAAAGAAGCTTTCTACGAGGATCTCAGCCGCACCAATTCAACAGAAGACAGACAGTACAGGCTGATCACCCTTGGGGATTTCAATGCCCGCGTCGGTGTGAACTTCTCCTCGTGGCCAAAAGTCCTAGGACAACACGGCACTGGAAAGTGCACCTCCAACGGACTGCTCTTGCTCTCGCTCTGCGCGCAACACGGACTGACCATCACCAACACGCTGCATGAGAGGAGCAGTCTGCTGGTCGGACCATCGCCTGGTACGCAGCAAGATAAGCATCAGACTTGCACACAAGCTCCAACCAGCCAGGCAGAAACCCCCTAGGAAGCTGAACATCCACCACCTCCCTATTACCAAGGACGTGCTGCGGCAGCAAATCCAAGCAGCTCTCCAAGAAATTCCTGCATCGACTGATGTAGAAGAGGTATGGAGCACCTTTAGAGATACTGTGCACACAGCAGCAGCTGACACACTCGGCTTTGTACAGAGGAGCCACAAAGACTGGTTTGACGAGAACGACTCTGGAATCTCCAAGCTCCTGAACACAATGCATATACGGCATCAGGATCATATTTCTGATAAAGACTGCCAGAGGAAGAATAACCAGTACTTGCAAATCAAGCAACTCGTACAGAAGAAGCTGCGTGAGATGAAGAACACCTGGTGGGAGATAAAGTCCGAAGAGCTTCAGTCCGCTGCTGATGCTCACGACATGAAGACCTTCCATGATGGTCTCCGAGCTGTGTATGGGCCTAGATCTTCAGGTAAGTGGTTGTTGTACAACTCTATTTATTCATACTAGATTTGTTCAAGAGACTGCTTTGGGGAAAAAAGCTATTGGCGAAGTTGATTGGTTTTCGTCCTGATACTTCTGTAGCGACGACCAGAGGGGAGCATCTCGAAAATCCCAAAAGCTGGATGTGATTTGTCCTGGCTGATTGATTTTGCTTTTTTGAGTAGCCGCTTATAATATATGTCGTCTAGAGAAGGTAGATCAGCCTCAGTAATCTTGGTGGCAGTTTTTACGATTCTGTTCATGGCTGACTTCTGTCTTGCAAATGTTTCCGTACCAAACAGTAATTGCGAAGGTTAACACGCTTTCCATGACTGCCTGGTATAAATCAACCATGATTCCTTTTCTAATTCCGAACATTTTAAGGCGCCGAAGAAAGTACAGGCGCTGCTGTGCTTTCTTAACATTTTTTTTCCGTATTTTTCTCCCGTTTCAAATCGTTGGAAATGATCAGTCCGAGAAATTAAAAATCGCTGATAATCTCTACTTGCTTGTCTTTAATGACAAGTGCTGAGGGGTCAGATCTGGTGTTCCTGAAATATAAAATTAATTCTTATGTTTTTGATACATTGAGTTCTAAGTTATGTGAATTACTCTCGGAGTATAATCATCTAATAACATTTTTTTTCCTTTCATACTTTGCACCTGACACATACATTACATGAGCATTGTTGATTGTTGAAACAGTTTGCGATTAACCATACTCTTTAGTCTTTAATCAAGGGGTCAGGAAACCCCTCTTCCCCCCATATTCAATCAAAATCGAGGAGAGGTGGTATTTTCTGATCCCTAGAACGTATCATTCTGGTGTTAAACAACTTGTTTTATACACTCTCTCTGACTCTCTGTCTCCCTGTCTCTCTCTGTCTTCGTCTCTTCCTGTCTCTATCTCTCTCTCACTCTCTCTGTCCCTGCGTCTCTCTCTCTCAGTCGTTCTCTCCATCACCTTCCCACCCACCCACACACCCACCTCTCTCTCTCTCTCTCTCTCGCTTCACACATATTTCAAAATATTTCCGAGAGAAAGACACTCCCCAGGGGTTCCCGAAGTCCAGGAGACATCCTATTTTCTCAGTTACGGGCTTTCTGTTCAGAATTCCTCAACTCCCCAATCGAATAATTCTTACCGTGCCGCGTCTTCACTTTCTAGATTATTCCCATATGTTCAGTATTCTCTTCCTCCTTAACTTTCTTCCTCTTTTCTTCTTCTTCTTCTTCTTCTTCTCGTCCTCTTCATATCCTATTCCCTCCTCTATCATCCAGCTGGCTCTTCGTTTCAACCTTGAGTTGCATTGTGCTACACGCAGAATTCCCAGACTATGAATTTCGCTGCCCATCGCTGATGAAATCTGCATTTGTGCATTGATTCTGTTGTCACCCCGTCCCTGTGTGCTTAATTCGTTTAACACAGTGTCGCTGCCGCTTGATGCTGCAGTAGCTCCTCTGAGACCAGAGAAGGGTTTGTCTGGCACCGTTACGTATGCTGGTCGTCATATTGATACGCCGTAATTATGAATCGCGTTATTTGCATGCCAGGTTGTGTGCTGTGTTGTTTCGTTTTGTTGTATTACGTTGCGTTTGTGTTTGCACTGTAACAACTTTTTTTTTTTTTGTTATCACGACAGTGTGTATGATTATCATTATCAACATCATCAAGCTTTTCTCTGTCTATCTGTCTCTGTATCTGTCTGTAAGTATGTCTGTCTGTCTGTGTGCATGCATGTATGTGAGTATGTATGTATGTATGTATGTATGTATATCTCTCTCTCTCATCATATTCTTTTCCATGTAAATAAGTTATTTTCAGATTTCAACTTTCATCACAATGGTCGAAGAGGTCTGAAGTTTAAAAGATAATCGAACGGATGCAGCGGCATATTTTAAAATATTGGAAAAAAACCCCAGCAAAACAGCTTCCGTGGTCGTAAAAGTCACCAATAATTCCATTACATTGCTGTGACAAAACTGTGCTCATGAGACCAGTTCTATTTCTCCAACAACCTCAATAAATGGCATCCACGCAATGCCCTAAAATATGTCTCCGTTGCGGGTTTTGTATCCATTCATTTGATAGCAATAAACGTGCATTTTATTTATATGACAAAAAATGCACAAACAAACAAAGAACAAAGTATGTTTAGGAGGTGATGGCAACTCTGAGTGAACACCCCCACGAAAATATGAACTACAATGAGAGAAACAGAAACTGAAATAGACAGACGTTGAAATAATGTTGAGAGAAAGGAACGATATAGTGAAATACAGGGATGAACATGCATCGTTTCACTCAAGGCCTTTACAAGGGATCATTTCTCAAGAATTAAAAAAAAAAAAAAATCATTACTCTACCACAGACAGCATCAATAATTCCATACAACAGGGATGAACAAACTGCATACATCTTTTCACTCAAGGCCTTTACAAGGGATCATTTCTCAAGAATTAAAAAATTCATTACTCTGTTACAGACAGCATCAATGTTTCCATACAAAAGTTCCGTTCGTTTTCGTCCGTTTTGCATATAGAATGATTCATGGGGTGGTTACAGCATCACGGATTCCATACTATTATTGTCCACTGCTCTGCTTCTTTCGTTTGCATATAGATCGACTCTGGGTACTATTCCCATCACGGTCCACACCCACTCAATCTCTCCGACTCTCTTCCCTTCATCACTCCCCCAACCCCCATCCTCTCTGTTCTCTCTCTCTCTCTCTCTCTCTCTCTCTCTCTCTCTCTCTCTCTCTCTCTCTCTCTCTCTCTCTCTAGTAGTAGTAGTAGTAGTAGTAGTAGTAGTAGTAGTATTTACCATAATTATTATTGTTGTGTCTTATCGTAATTTTTGTTGCCACAAGGACACATTGGAAGACTAGGCAATGCCTAAAATCTTTATCCTTGAGTAATAATGTTATTAAATCTTTAAATATAATTTTATTATCTGTGTCTCTGTCTCTCTCACTCTCTATATATCTGTGTCTGTCTGTCTGTCTGTCTGTCTGTCTGTCTATCTTTCTCCGTCCCTGTCCCTGTCTCTGACTCTGACTCTGTCTCTATCTGTATGTCTGTAGTCTGACTGCTTCCCTGTCTGTCTATCTACCTGTCTATCAACCTGTCTGCCTGCCTGCCTGTCTTTCTGTGCCTCTGTGTCTCTGTCTGTCTGTCTATCTGTCTGTCTCTCTCTTTCTCTCTCTCTCTCACGCACTCATTCGTCTTGTACGTGCTTCCACACATGCCCAGCAATTATAGATGTCATGCTCAGTCCCTTTCCCCAACCCTATCCCCAGGTCCCCCCCCCCTCCTACCCCCCACCCCCCATTCCATACTCCGATTTCACATAGAGATGACGTTCTAAAAAGGACTAGGGCTTCATTCAGCTCAACAATTCAATAAGTCATCCGTGTGAACTCTTTTATTGCGACATTCGTTTTTTTTTTTTTTTCTTTTCTTTTTTTTCTTTTCTTTTCTATCTCTCCCTCGCCACCTTTCCCTCTTTCCTATGCGTTATTTTACTTTGTCATTTCTCTTGGTCCCGAACAAACTCGTGTTGTGTCATGTTATGTCGGTTGCAACACGTTCCTGGCACCACAGCTTTTGTTTGCCAGAGATAATGAAGTTTGCTTCCTCGCATTGATGATGATGCCAGTGCCTGATCTGCTTCAAGCTAACGGCACTAACTTTCACTGCAGGCAATGCTGCTGCTGTTGTTGTTGCTGCTGCTGCTAGCAGCCTTCCAGACAGACCGAACCGGTGATTGGCTCAAGCTTAATGAAATGTATCTGCGTTCTCTGTGGGATTTTTGTGTTTTTTTTTTAACTTCCCTGGAGGGAGGTTACGTATCTTCCATAGCTATCACCACGGAACTGGGGGTGTTGAAGGAAGAGGGAGGGAAGGAACGGAGCTTCGTTGATTCGTGATCAGCACACATTTCTAGTGTTGTGTGTTGAAGAATTATGACCGTATGTGGGTTACAAGCCAGCTCAGTGGTATGAAGACAAAGACAAAGAAAAGAAAAGATAAAAAGAAATTATGAGTCCCACAGCAGCCTTGTTCTTCTCCCTCTATCCGGAAT
>NC_134901.1:21752052-21754552 GCF_041734735.1 Babylonia areolata
GACAGAGACAGAGAGACAGAGACAGACAAACACACAGACAGACAGAGACAAAGAAACAGAAAGAGAGAAATAATGAGATCGATACGGAGAGTCCAAGACAGACAGAGCCAGAGGATGAAGGTGGTGGGGGAAGAACCAAGTCTTCGTAGCGATCACGTTAAAAAAAAAAGAAACACACACACACACACACACACACACACACACACACACACACACACATATATATATATATATATATATATATATATATATATATATATATATATATATATATATATATATATATATATATATATATATGTATTTCTTTTTATCACAACAGATTTCTCTGTGTGAAATTCGGGTTGCTCTCCCCAGGGAGAGCGCGTCGCTACACTACAGCGCCACCCATTTTTTTTTTCCTGCGTGCAGTTTTGATTGTTTTTCCTATCAAAGTGGAACAACCCTTCTGTTGCCGTGGGTTCTTTTACGTGCGCTAAGTGCATGCTGCACACAGGACCTCGGTTTATCGTCTCATCCGAATGACTAGCGTCCAGACTACCACTCAAGGTCTAGTGGAGGGGGAGAAAATATCGGCGGCTGAGGCGTGATTCGAACCAGCGCGCTCAGATTCTCTCGCTTCCTAGGCGGACGCGTTACCTCTCGGCCATCACTCCACTTTATATATATATATATATATATATATATATATATATATATATATATATATATATATATATAT
This sequence comes from Babylonia areolata, assembly GCF_041734735.1. Classification (NCBI taxonomy): domain Eukaryota; kingdom Metazoa; phylum Mollusca; class Gastropoda; order Neogastropoda; family Buccinidae; genus Babylonia; species Babylonia areolata. The sequence continues at coordinate 21,752,774 of NC_134901.1, forward strand.
ATATATATATATATATATATATATATATTTTTTTTTTTTTTTTTTTTTTTTTTTTTTTTTTTTTTTCAACGAGGTTCAATTTCACTTCACCCATAAGATTCCTTTCCATCATCCTGTCCAATGAGCGTGGAATACACACACACAACCGATGGTGTTGGCCCGATGTTTCTGGACACTGTCATCACCTTACCAAATCCCCAATTTAGTCCCACGCAATTTTTTTTTACTTCCCCACATGCCAGACTTCCCACTGTCGCAGACACCGAATGAGACAGCCCCCCCCCCACCCCCACCCCCAAACCCCCACCTCCCGCCAATGTACTGCAATGTCTCAAATGGTCGGTAATTTTGTGGGGAGCTTGTAGTGGTTTCTCTGCTCAGAGAGAAGTTTTGTGAGTTTCTGAAACGTTGAGTCTTTTAAGTGTAATATTCCTCTTCAAACATGAATGTCTGTCTACGTTAGAACTTTTTTTTTTTTTTTTTTTTTCTCAAAAGATATAGATCACTGGCGCTTTCTCAAACCTTACGATTCTGTTTTGTTGACTGGTGTCTCCAATGTCTAGAAGAAGAAAAAAAAGAAAAAAAAAAAAAAAAAAAAAAAAAAAAAAAAAAAGAAGAGTTTTCCGTTTCAAATTTCACCATTTAGTTGGCAAATGTGTGTGAGAAAGGTCGAATCTTTTGGAATTGACAGTTAGTTGACTTTTTATTTTGTCTGTACCGTTTTCTTCTGAACAGTTGTTTCGAACAGATGTACAAAGTTGTGTTCGATGTTATTGTTATTGTTATTGTTATTATTATTATTATTATTATTATTATTATTATTATTATTATTATTATTATTATTATTATTATTATTATTATTATTATTATTATGTTGATTGATATTCAACATTTTTTGATATCGTTTTCTTTTCATTCAGACAAAAAATCATAGATACAAATACAGTTTGCACATCGAGATGTTACAACAGTATATTATTGCTCTGAGTATTTATCATTCCACATCAAAATAACACCTGTACTCTTTCGAAAAATGATGATGATGATGATGATGATGGTGATGATGGCGACGATGATCATTATCATCATTATCATTTGTTTTGTTTCCAAAAGTTGTCCATACATTTGTGATATATATATATATAGGTATGTCTGAATTCATTTCAGGTTACGTCTTCAAATACTGCAAGGTTTTGCACCATACTTCCCATGTCCATACAATAAAGCACATATAGCCAGACTCCTATCGCTGCCGACTGACAATGTTGTTTGACGTAGTTTCCTGCTTTCGTATCGTCCGTCTTACTGTTCACAACCCTCTATCATCCACACGTTCGTTCGTTTATTTATTTATAGTCTGTTCATCTAAGATGATGATATTAGACTGAAAATAAATTATATTATTATTATGATTATTATGATTATGATGATGATGATGATGATGATTATTATTATTATTATTCCTATCATAATGATGATTGTTAGCATTCGTTAGAAATCGACATTTCTGTATATTCGAATGAAAAGGGGGACGGTTGAGGTGGAGGGGAGGTGGGGGGGCAAGGGGGAGGGGACTAAGAAAGGAAGAGACAGACAGACAGACAGATAGAGAGAACAGAATGTGGAAAAAAGATAGAGTACAAAATCTAAAATGGAGAGGGTGACTGTCAGTGAATGGAGAAAGAAAAAAAACATAATATTGGAATGGCGTGTGTGAGAGGCGGGACGGGGGAAGCGGGATTAGGACAAAACAAACAAACAAACAAAAAAACAAAAACA
>NC_134901.1:21762052-21767052 GCF_041734735.1 Babylonia areolata
CTGCATTTACTGTTATATTTATATTGTTTGTATTCTCTAAACTTGGCACTTTGATATGATATTCTGGCCCAACAACAAGAGCAGTCATTATTATTATTTTTTTGTGTTCAAACAGGAGCTTCTTTTGCTAAGCATGGAAGTTTTATTTATTTTGCAAATATTTTGGTGCAGATAGTAAAAAAGGGAAATCACCCTGTAATTAATGCTAGGGGACTTAATTTGCTTTAAACTGATCTTTCTCATCTTAAACATTACATTTTGAAATTATACTCAATACATAAAAAGCTTGGATTTAAAAAAAAAAGGTGTATCACAAGTGAGTCTTGAAGGCCTTGCCTCTCTTGTTCGTGTTTGTCTTTCACCCCGTGGAAGCAGAGTTCGTGTTACTGTGGCCTTCCATGTCCACACACACACAAACGAACAACTGTAGGTGCTTGGGTATAGTGTCATGTACTGTGCTGTCTTGTAGCGCACTGCCATGTACTGTGCTGTAGTACCATGTATTGTGCTGTCCAGTAGTGTAGTGTTATGTAGTGTGTTGTCCTGTAGCGAATTGCTATGCACTGTGCTGTCCTGTAGTGTTGTGTCATGTACTGTGCTGTCCTGTAGTGTAGTGTCATGTACTGTGCTGTCCTGTAGTGCACTGCCATGTAATATGCTGTTCTGTAATGTAGTGTCATGTACCGTGCTGTCCTGTAGTGCAGTCTCATGTACTGTGCTGTCCTGTAGTGTAGTGTCATGCACTGTGCTGTCCTGTAATGTAGTGCCATGTACTGTGCTGTCCTGTAGTGTAGTGTCATGTACTGTGCTGTCCTGTAGTGTAGTGTCATGTACTGTGCTGTCCTGTAGTGTAGTGTCATGCACTGTGCTGTCATGTAGCGCACTGCCATGTACTGTGCTGTCCTGTAGTGTAATGCCATGTACTGTGCTGTCCTGTAGTGTAGTGCCATGTACTGTGCTGTCCTGTAGTGTAGTGTCATGTACTGTGCTGTCCTGTAGTGTAGTCTCATGCACTGTGCTGTCCTGTAGTGTAGTGCCATGTACTGTGCTGTCCTGTAGTGTAGTGTCATGTACTGTGCTGTCCTGTAGTGTAGTGTCATGCACTGTGCTGTCCTGTAATGAAGTGTCATGTATTGTGCTGTCCTGTAGTGTAGTGTCATGTACTGTGCTGTCCTGTAGTGTAGTGTCATGCACTGTGCTGTCCTGTAGTGTAGTGTCATGTACTGTGCTGTCCTGTAGTGTAGTGTCATGTACTGTGCTGTCCTGTAGCGCACTGCCATGCACTGTGCTGTCCTGTAGTGTAGTGCCATGTACTGTGCTGTCCTGTAGTGTAGTGTCATGTACTGTGCTGTCTTGTAGTGTAGTGTCATGTACTGTGCTGTCCTGTAGTGTAGTGTCATGTACTGTGCTGTCCTGTAGTGTAGTGTCATGTACTGTGCTGTCCTGTAGCGCACTGTCATGTACTGTGCTGTCCCGTAGCGCACTGCTATGTACTGTGCTGTCCTGTAGCGCACTGCTATGTACTGTGCTGTCCTGTAGCGCACTGTCATGTACTGTGCTGTCCTGTAGCGCACTGTCATGTACTGTGCTGTCTTGTAGTGTAGTGTCATGTACTGTGCTGTCATGTAGCGCACTGCTATGTACTGTGCTGTCATTTAGTATGCTGTTATGTTCTGTGCTATCCTGCAGTGTACCCTCATGCACTGTGCTATCCTATAGATTACTGTCATGTACTGTCCTGTGGTGTACTGCCATAGTCTCTACTGTCATGTAGTGTAGTGTCATGTCGTGTGCCGTCACCTCCTGTACTGTCATGTACTGCGCTGTCCTGTCGTGTACTGTCACGTCCTGCACAGTCTTGTAGTGTAGTGTCATATACGGTACGGTCATATGATTATTGTACTATCATGCACTGTGCTGTCCTATAGTGCACTGTCACGTTCTGTACTGCCCTGTAGTGTAGTGTAGTGTAGTGTAGTGTAGTGTAGTGTAGTGTAGTGTAGTGTAATGTGTGTGTGTGTGTGTGTGTGTGTGTGTGTGTGTGTGTGTGTGTGTGTGTGTGTGTGTGTGTGTGTGTGTGTGTGTGTGTGTGTGTTAAGTCGTATTGTGTTGTGTTGTGTTGCGTTATGTTAAGTCGTATCGTATCAGAGTCATTCGGATGAGACGATAAACCGAGGTCCCGTGTGCAGCATGCACTTTGCGCACGTAAAAAAAAAAAAAAACACGACAACAAAAGGGTTGTTTTAGCAAAATTCTGCAGAAAAATCAACTTCAATAGGAAAAAGCAAATAAAACTGCACGCAGGGAAAAAAAAAAAAAAAAAGGTGGCGCTATAGTGCAGCGACGCGCTCTCCCTCGGGAGAGCAGCCCGAATTTCACACAGAGAAATCTGTTGTGATAAAAAGAAATACAAATACAAATATTGTTTTGTGTTGTGTTATCTTGCACTGTTTGTCCCGACAACAGATTTCACTGTGTGGGCATTCAGTCTGCGAGGGACAGAGCACGTTGCCACAGTTCACCGCCACTCATTTGTTTTGGGAGAAAGGTGGCAGATTGGTTAAGACGGCTCAGCTGCCAATACAGACAGTCCGTGAGGGTGTGGGTTCGAATCCCGCTCTCGCCCTTTCTCCCAAATTGAGCATCTAGTCTTTCGGATGAGACGATAAACCGAGGTCCCGTTTGAAACACGCACTTGGCGCACTAAAAAAAAAGAACCCACGGCAACGATAGTGTTGTCCTCTGGAAAAAATGACGTAAAACGAAATCCACTCTGATTGGTACACAATTTAATATGTAAGCATGCACTCAAGGCCTGACAAGCGTGTTGGGTTATGCTGCTGGTCAGGCATCTGCCTAACATATTTGGTGCAGCGTATATGGATTTGTCCGAATGCGGTGACGCCTCCTTGAGAAACAAAAACTGAAACTGAAACTCTGTTATTAGTATTATTATTTTCTTTAAATAATTACACCTGCATGTTTATAGTATTTTGGCTCACAAAGTGACTTTTTCTTCATATTTTTTTTTGCAGAGTCCACACTGTTGTTACCGCGGTTCCTTTGTGTGTGCTGGGTTCATGCTGCACAAGTGACGTAAGTTTTATCAGCCTTCTCCGTAAGACTAGCACCCAGACCATCACTCAAGTTCTGGGGGAGAAGGAGGGTGGTAAAAAAAAAAAAAAAAAAAAAAAAAAAAATTCCGGTCCGTAGTAGAGATTCGAACCTTGTGAACACTCGCTTCCTAGCCGTGCGCAATACCATTAGAACCATGGGGTCCACATTTCCGTGTTGAAGAATCATCATCGTATCTGGCTTGAGACTGTCTGTCCAGACAAAGGGAGAGTCACCACCACAGTACAGCACTGAGCGGTCCACTGTTTCGTTTTCGTCTTTTTTTTTTTATGTTCCCTTCACTCCGACAGTTCAGTTCAGTATCAGTAGATCAAGGAGGCGTCACTGTGTCCGGACAACTCCATATACGCTACACTACATCTGCCAAGCAGATGTCTGACCAGTAGCGTAACTTAACGCGCTTATACTTTTTAGGGATCACTCCGACAAAAAAACAAACAACAACAACAAAAAAAACAAAACAAAAACAAACCGACTTGGATCGATAGGGCTTCTCTCTCTGTCCCTGTCCCGTGTCCCCTGTCTGTCTGTCTCTCTCTGTGTCTCTGTCTATCTCTGTTTCCCACCCCCCCCTCTCTCTCTCTGTTTCCCGTCTCTCTCTCTCTCTCTCTCTCTCTCTCTCTCTCTCTCTCTCTCTCTCTCTCTCTCTCTGTGTCTCTCTCACGCTGTCCCTTTCTGTCTGTCTGTCTGTCTGTCTATCTCTCTCTGTGTCTCTGTCTCTCTCTGTTTCACACCCCCTCTCTCTCTGTTTTCCGTCTCTCTCGATCTCTCTCTGTCTCTCGCGCTATCTCTTTCTGTCTGTCTGTTCGTATGTCTGTCTGTCTCTGTGTCTCTGTATCTCTCTGTCTCTGTGTCTCTGTATCTGTCTGTCTGTCTCTCTCTGTGGATATGTGTGTATGTATGTATGTGTGGGTGTGGGTGTGTAGGTGCGTGTGCATATATGTGCGTGTGGAGATCTCTCCCCCTCCCACCCCGTCTCTCTCTCTGTCTCTGTCTCTGTCTCTCTCTCTCTCTCTCTCATTCACTCACTCACAATGTCCGTCTGTCTGTTTGTCCAAGGAACAAAATTACCATCATATCTCGAACAAACTAATGAACACAAACCAGCTTTGAATACCTGACGACGACCGGCTACACTACACACGTTCTAACATCACAGACCTCAATCAACACTCCATGAAAGGGACAGGGTGAATGCAAGGACAAAGAGACACAACAAGAGACAAAGACGGACAGAAGGACAGACAGAGGAAAAGAAACAGACAGACAGACAGACAGACTGACTGACCAACAGACAGACGGACATGTACAGAGAAGGAGAGAGTTGAGAAGAGAGAGAGAGAGAGAGAGAGAGAGAGAGAGAGAGAGAGAGAGAGAGAGAGAGAGAGAGAGAGAGAGAGGGGGTGGGAGAGAGAGAGAGATAGAGAGTTTTTTGTTTTGTTGTGTGTGTGTGTGTTGTGTGTGTGTGTTTTGTGTGTGTGTGTGTGTGTGTGTGTGTGTGTGTGTGTGTGTGTGTGTGTGTGTGTGTGTGTGTGTGACACTGCCAGACTGGTAGACAGAGAGAAACAGGGACACGGAGACAAACAACAAGACAGAAAGTCAGACGGAGATAGAAAAAAAAAAGAGAGAAAGAAAGAGAAAGAGACAGAGAGGTACAGAGATTGATAGGAGAAAGAGAGGGACATGAAGAGAGAGAGAGATGGAGTGTGAGATAGAGCGTGAGACAGAGAGGCAGAGAGAGAGAGAGGAAAGCCAAATACACGTGTACATAAACAGAAAGAGACAGAGAGACATGGAGAAAGAGAGTCACACAGAGAGATAGATAGGGTAGGTGCAGAGACACGGAGAGAGAGAGAGGGACAGAG
>NC_134901.1:21769552-21777052 GCF_041734735.1 Babylonia areolata
TTCTTCTTTTTCTTCTTCCTTCTTGCCTCATCAACATCGCCATGTTTGTCTTCACTTCCTGCTGTGCATGGCCTTTGCGCTTGGGTGGGCGTGTAAAAAATTAAAAAAAAAGAAAAGAAAAAAAAAGAAAAAAAAGTAGGACAACTCTCCTTCTTGTTCTCTCCCTTCTCATCATTCTTGTTCCTGTCCCCCTGTGTCTAAATCTTTCTCTTCACATTCCCTCTATTTTTTTGCTTGTTTGTTGTTGTTTTGTTTGGGTTTTTGTTTGTTTGTTTGTTTGTTTTCATTCTTCATTCGAGGCCACAGGTCCTGGTGCCCCAGCCTACCCCCCCCCCCCCCACCCACCCCCTCCACCACACCCAATGACTGTCTTTGCCAACAATAACAACACTTGCACCCTTTCATTGATTCCAGCGTCTGACGCTGCTGCTGGTTCTGGAAGCGGTGTTTAACTACACTTCTGCTGCTGCTGCTGCTGCTGTTGCTTGTTGCTGGTGTTGTTTCTGCTTTTTTTTTTTTTTTTTTTTTTTTTTTTTTACGAATCGACTGCAGTACAGTCTTGGAGTGGAATAGTGTATTTGATGCCCTGTCACACATACTGGTGATTGTAGTAAAAATTTGTTAAAGCTTTAATTTTCACAGATGAATGTTGTCGTTTGAAAAAAAAAGTAAGTGAGGACAGTTGGGGTGGGAGGTAAGATAAGATAAGATAAGAATAACTTTATTATCTCCAACTAGAAACAAAAATGGTCAGGTGTATTATCACAACACAGGCAAGTAAACAACATGGAGACAACAACTGTAAAAAAAAACTCCCCCCCCCCCCAAAAAAAAAAAAAAAAAAAAAAAAAAACAACAGCTATTAGGAATATAACGAAAACACAAACGTATATATATATATATATATATATATATATATATATATATATATATATATATATATATATATATATATATATATATATATATATATATATATATATATATATCAGACACGTCGTTTCATACATTCATTCCACACATTGCAGGTAATGTTTTAAATGAAAAAAAAAAAAACAACAACAACAACAAAAACCCAATAAACATCAGTTTGAATATAATCATGAGTACAGCCTATTATATTGCACATTAATTTAAATATCTCATAAAGATAAATTACATCAGCTGCGGGAAAACATAACCAAAATAATCAGAACACACACACACACACACACACACACACACACACACACACACACACACACACACACACACACACACACACACACACGGATTACTTGATTAACTCTTTCCATACGAACGGCGAAAGAGACGACGTTAACAGCGTTTCACCCCAATTACCATCATCAAAATATTGCAAGCGGTAGGCTCTTATACTGAAGAGGTGAATGTTGACAAAGAATACCACAATTCTGACGACGGAAGCTAAAGGTTGGATCATTCAGACACCCACTGGACATCCGAGGGGTCTGTGTAGAGGAGAAGAGAGGACTGGCCGTACTGAGTGAGTTAAACAGGAGTAATAAACTTGTTTTCAAAATTTAAAGATTGGTGAGTTGGGAGAAACCAGATAGAAGGAGACTGGAATAAACGATGAATGTTTGAAATACCTATATGAGTACAGTTGAAGATTGAAAATTGCTTGATGGACTGCTGAAAGAGGAAGTCGATAAAATGAACGAGATATATAACTGATGATGACGAAGTCTCACGTCGGACCGACGAATGAGTAGGCAGGCAGGCTTATTTGTCGGTATGTGTCCTCATATGGGAGAAGAGGCCGATTCTGGATGCGCAGCACTTCCCACAGGTGTTGTAAAGGAAAACATCTCCAGAAGTTGAGCCCTGCTTCCTTCGCTCACGCTTCTGCCACTAGAGCACAGCGTCCTCCAGCGACAGCGGTCAAGGGCATCAGTTTCCCAGGAAGCGATGTCTATGTCACAGGCTTTGAGGTTTGTCTTCAAGGTGTCCTTGAAGCGCTTGCAGGGTCTTCCAAGTTCGCGGTGGCCTTCCTTCAGCTGGCCATACAGTAGCATCTTCGGTATCCTGCTGTCTGTCATGTGGACAACGCGTCCTGTCAAGCGTAGATGGCACTGGACCGCTCCTCTCTAGGACATGGAGGTTGGGGACCCTGTCTTGCCACTTTATGCCGAGGATCTTTCGTAGGCATCTCTGGTGAAACTGATAAAGAATGTGAAAAAAACAAAAAACAAAAACATCAAAAGCTCCCGGTGACTTGTGATGACACACGTTCGAACAGGCAGGTAAGGCTTTACAAAAATTGCAATCAAAATTATACTTTTAAGTGTCATATCACTGAAACAAATGCACTTGTTATTAGGGCAACATTTAGCCCGAAATGAATCAGGTCTGACGAATTAGACCTAAACCTGGTCTGCGAATCAGATCAAAGTCTGAGAGTGTACAATGACAACGTTTAATAGCTGAAATGAAGTACTTTTTTTTTTTTTTAGTCTCTTTCCAGTATATTACTAATTTCTTTCTTTCTTTCTTTCTTCTTCGTTCGTGGGCTGCAACTCCCACGATCACTCGTATACGTGTACACCAGCGGGATTTTACGTGTATGACCGTTTTTACCCCGCCACGTAGGCAGCCATACTCCGTTTTCGGGGATGTGCATGCTTTGTATGTTCTTGTTTCCATAACCCACCGAACGCTGACATGGATCACAGGATCTTTAACGTGCGTATTTGATCTTCTGCTTCCGTATACACACGAAGGGGGCTCAGGCACTAGCAGGTCTGCACATAATTATGTTGACCCGGGAGATCGGAAAAAAGCTCCACCCTTCATCCACCAGGCGCCGTGACCGAGATTGGAACCCGGGCACCCTCAGGTTAAAAGTCCAATGCTTTAACCACTCGGCTACTGCGCCCGTCGTAATTTCTTTCTTTGACAACGGGCAACAATTCAGTCTTACGCAAAGATTGATAGGTAGCTGCTTTTCTGTGGAAGTCGATTGCCATGAGACATACTATACATCACCTGTGTCTTTCGTGCTGACAAACCAAATGTAGGAGCGATGACAGAGGGCCCTCCAACCAACTGGACATAACGGTGCGTGATTTCGAGGATTTCTGGATTGCATGTGGAAGAATTAATTATCTCAGTTTGGGTGAGAGGCATTTTTGGGGGGGTGGGTGGGTGGGGGGGGGGGGGATGGAAAGCTACGAGTAAATATGTCTGAAGGAGATTTGTCATCCTCGAGAACAAACGAAATTATCTCTGGTGATTTATCATTCAAGTCTCTCGTCTCTGTCGCTTACCCTCTCTCGCTCCTTCTTGTTCTCGGTCTCTGTCTCCCCGTCTCTCTCTCTCTCTTTCTCTTTTGCTCTCTCTCAGCAGACATTATGATCACGTGACTGCCTGATGCGCATACGGGACAGACAGACAGAGAGACAGACAGACAGAGAGACAGACAGAGAGATATGAATAAAGAGAGGCATACAGACTGGCAGTCAGAGACAAAGAGACAGAGCGTATGGAGCGTAAGATGTTCTACATCAGGCTGAACTAAACACACATATTATTGTATTACACAGAAATGTCATTCAACATAATAGTTTAAAATCACATAACCAACTGCCACGCCTTCTTTTGTTTGTTTTGCTTTTATCTTCTTCTTGTCTGTTTCATTTAATTAGTCTGTTCCTTCTTCCTTTCACCATCATCTTCTCTTCTTCCTCTACCCACTTTTTTTAAAATTTTTTTTTTTTTTTTTTTTGCTCTCCTTCATTCCATGCCTCAAGATCTACGCTCCACGCTAATTTTGCTGTGACTGTGTTTGCTCATAGTGATGAGCCCAAGTCCTTTTCATTCCTTTTCTCCTTCTTTTCTTCTTCGTTTTCTTCTCCCTCTGCCTCCCCCCTCTCCTCTTTCTTTCCTGTTTGTTTGTTTGTTCTTCTAATCTATTCCGGGCAGCATGATTTGTGTTCCACGCTAATTTTGCCGTGATCCTGTTTGCCCCAGATAATGAACTTGACATCCCCCCCCACCCCCCCACGCCCCCAATTGATTCTAGCGTCTGGGTCTCCTTCTGGAAGCTGCAATCAATTAACTCTACCATTGTTTACGGCAACTGCTTCTGTTTGGCATTGTCTCCTGCATTCCAAATCGTATTAATACAGCCGTTGCTGGGGCTTGTGGGGTGCTTTCCTGTGACCAAAGATGGACATCGTTTGACGGGCGAAATAGCCGAGTTGCTAAAGCGTTGGACTTTCAGTCTGAGGGTTCCGGGTTTGCATCTCGGGAACAGCGCCTGGTGGGTAAAGGATGCAGATTTTTTTCGATCTCCAAGTTCAACATATGTACAGACCAGCACGTTAAAAATCCCTTTAATTCATGTAAGCGTTCGGTGGGATATGGAAACAAGAACATACCCAGCATGCTTACCCTCGAAAACGTAGTATGGCTACCTACATGGCGGGGTAAAAACGGTCATACACGTAAAAGCCCACTCGTGTACATACGAGTGAAGGTGGGAGTTGCAGCCCACGAAGAAGAATAAGGACTTTGTTTTACCCATGTCTTCCATGCTGAAAAGAGAAATTAAATGCAGGGGGACAGGGATATAAAGTGGTCGCATCAAGCGAACGCAGCCGTGTGTGCGGTTCCGAAATTTTGTGGATGGAGTAGCACCCAGTGGTATGTGAAAAAATATCATTCAGTGAGGGTGACAATGTGTGTGTGTGTGCGTGCGTGCGTGCGTGTGTGCGTGTGTGTGTGTGTGTGTGTGTGTGTGTGTGTGTGTGTGTGTGTGTGTGTGTGTCTCATGGGGGTGGGAGGGTAGGTTAGTGGAACTTCCATGCTACTGACTGAGTGAAAATGAACAGCCTAACCAGTTAAAAATTTTACTTTTTTTTCTCCGGTAACTTTGTTACAAACCCCCTGCAGTCAGTAATAGTATGGTGGGTAGGAGTGTGTGTGTGTGTGTGTGTGTGTGTGTGTGTGTGTGTGTGTGTGTGTGTGTGTGTGTGTGTGTGTGTGTGTGTGTGTGTGTGTGTGTGTGTGTGTGTGTGTGTGTGTGTGTGCGTGCGTGCGTGCGTGTGTGTGTGTGTGTGTGTGTGTGTGTGTGTAGGGGGGGGGGGGGCTCAATTAATTATGTAATATAGGCATTCAAAGCGTCACACTGCAAACAAAAGAAAAGCTGTCATGCATACACGGAAAACCAAGCGCGTAGCATCCAACGTTGAAGCCCTGAAAGCGAAATCAAATCAAATCAAATCATATTATGGTGCTTAGAGCCTCGCCGACCACTGAGGCCATCTCAAGTCTATCGCCCCTCTGAAAGCAACATGTGGAAACAAACAAAGAGAACATGTATTTGAAATACCAATCAAGTATGCAATACTTCATAAAGTAGCAGCATGATGTTTGTAAATGTCTGGAACTGGCAAAATGATAGTGTTCAAACTGTTTGTTCACACATACAGAAGGAAGGACACAATACCTGTCATCATGGTTCCACCATTTCTGGCTAGTCAAAGAAAACAGAATAGGATTGAAGCAGCTAACAGGATGGCGGTGTAGATACAAAAAAAAAAAAAAGAAAAAAAAGGGTCATACACGTTATATGTTACAAGTCTGTATGAGTATATGTGTATAGAGTATATATGAGTATAGAGTGGAGTGATGGCCTGGAGGTAACGCGTCCACCTAGAAAGCGAGAGAATCTGAGCGCGCTGGTTCGAATCACGGCTCAGCCACCGATATTTTCTCCCCCTCCACTAGACCTTGAGTGGTGGTCTGGACGCTAGTCATTCGGATGAGACGATAAACCGAGGTCCCGTATGCAGCATGCACTTAGCGCACGTAAAAGAACCCACGGCAACAACAAGGTTGTTCCTGGCAAAATTATGTAGAAAAATCCACTTGGATAGGAAAAACAAATAAAACTGCACGCAGGAAAAAAAAAAAAAAAAAAAGGGTGGCGCTGTAGTGTAGCGACGCGCTCTCCCCGGGGAGAGCAGCCCGAATTTCACACAGAGAAATATGTTGTGATAAAAAGAAATACAAAATACAAAAATACAAAATGTGTGCATGACTGAAGCCTGGTTGAATGACACAGAAAACGAATTATAAGCACCAGTGGCCCTACCCAGGTAGGCAGCCTGTTGTGCACATGATTCCGTGTTTGTGTAAAGCGCTTAGAGCTTGTTCTCCGACCGAGGGTAGGCGCTATATAAGTATTCGTACCATCACCTACTGTTTCTCTTTTGTTTGATACCAAATTGCCTTCCCCACCACCATCCCTCCCCTAGAAACCCTCTCCCTATGGCACTACTCTGCATCCGACTCAATAAAACTTCCAAGGCACACACCTGCTTTTCCGCTCTACCCCATAGCCCCCACCCACAACCCCCACACCCCCAGTAACCCAACACGTGTATACTCTCTGACTAAATCTGCCCAACCTGACCCCCAGCCCCCACACCCTCTGTTCTGTACTTTCGTAATCATTTTGAATTCAGAAGTAATTGAACCGTTTCCTTTCTTTTGTATATGTATGGGTGCTTATACCATATACATTTGCCATGCTCTGTTTTCAGGTGATTTTATTCATATATGAAAAAAAAAAATTGTTGTCATAAAGTCGTTTTCACATACGTGTAATCTTGTGTGTGTGTGTGTGTGTGTGTGTGTGTGTGTGTACAGCGTGGCCCTGATCTATGGACCGTGCGGACGGCCTGGACTACTGACAGCTGGTACAAGCGCAAGAACACATCACTTTGTTCTCGACTTTCCTCAGTCTTGACCGTAGAGAGATGGTGCATTTTTTTTATCCTCTACATTTCTCCCGTGACTTTCTTTGCTCAAGATAACGAAGTCGGAATCCTTGCATTTATTCCAGAGCCTTAACTCCTAGTCTTCTAGCTGCGTTTGGCTTGACTGCTGCTGCTGCTGCTGCTGCTTTTCCAATCAACGACTGGCCAGCCGCTAACGATGTGTATCTACGTTCTCCGTGGACATTTCATTCCCCAGAGGCAAGCTTTGCATTACATCTTGCCTTCCGTGTCAACAAAGGGAAGGAGAAAAGAGCGGCGAGGGGATGGACTGAGCGTGTTTAAACTGAACCGGAATGACAGCCCGTGATCTGCAAGGATTCACGAGACTGTGTGTTCACGAACTGCTGTCTACTACAAAAGGCTGGTGGCTTTTTTGGGGGGAAGTGGTGAAATGTACAGGCCGGAATTGCATCGAATGCTTTGTTTTTGAAAAAAAACAAACAAACAAACAAACAAACAAAAAAAACCACACACACACACACACACAAAACACACAAAAAAACCTACTACTTTCTCTTGTTCTCTCTTGTTTTAAACCTCTTCATCTTTTCTGTGTTTTCTTCTTCTTTTCTTAACTGACAGGGAATATTGCACAATTTTACAATAACATACATTATCTGGACCCTTTGAGAAAATGGGTGATTTATATATTCATTTCTGGACATGATGACTGTGCACGTTTACTAGATGTATC
>NC_134901.1:21779552-21782052 GCF_041734735.1 Babylonia areolata
TATCCACCCCCCCCCGCCCCCGCCCCCACCCCGCCCCCACCCATTCAACAGACGATCTGCGTACGAGTCAGTCAGTCTTTGTCCAAGTTGATGTAATCATCCCTTTTTTTCACAATTCATTTAATGATGTTGAATACATGTACAGGTTTACAGTAAGGTTTATTCTGATTTTCTGCATGCTATATTCGAATTCCGTAAACGTTTAGCTCTTGTCTGTCGTTTTCTGCACAGTATGCAAGGCAACTAAACAATAGAGACACAGGTATAAAAACAAAACCAGAAAACAAAAAACAAACTCGGGCCATTACACTGGCTATCACTCAAGACGTGTCTTTTTGTGTGTGTGTGTGTGTTTTAATTTTTGTTTCCGGTTTTTTGTTTGTTTGTTTGTTTGTTCTTTTTGTCTTCACATTCCCTCCTTCCACTTGGAACCATGAGTCAGCAGATAAGATATGCAACATGGCAAGGGGAAAACAATAATTGAGACAGAGAGAGAGAGAGAGAGAGAGAGAGAGAGAGAGAGAGAGAGAGAGAGAGAGAGAGAGACAGAGAGAGAGAGAGAGAGAGAGAGAGAGAGAGAGAGAGACAGACAGACAGACAGACAGAGACAGAGACACAGAGAGAGAGAGACAGAGAGAGAGAGACGAAAGAAAGATAAAAAAACAAAAGAAAAGAAATAAACGTTCCACTTCCTCTCTGTACAAGCACAGAATGGGGTTTTGATTAGAACGTCCGGCGTCCAGTTGATCGATGAGGAGACAGAGAAGTCAGGAAAAAAAAGAAAGAAAAAAAAAAAAGGCAACAATTTCACCCCACCCCCCAGCCCCTCCAGGCTGTGAGATGGGCGGTGCAGGCAGCACGACACATGTTTCTGTTTCGTTTCACCAGCCATAAGGAGATGGAGATGCTCTCCTGTTATGTATACTGGACACTATTTCCAAAGAATCTTCTTCTTCTTCTTCTTCTTCTTCTTTTCTTCTTCTTCTTCTTCGTTCGTGGGCTGCAACTCTCACGTACATTCGTATGTACACAAGTAGGTTTTTACGTGTATGACCGTTTTTACTCCGCCATGTATGCAGCCATACTCCGTTATCGGGGATGTGCATGCTGGATGTGTTCTTGTTTCCATAACCCACCGAAAGCTGACATGGATTACAGGATCATTAACGTGCGTATTTGATCTTCTGATTGCATACACACACACGAAGGGGGTTCAGACACACATGTGTTGACCTGGGAGATCGGGGGAAAATCTCCACCGTTTACCCACCAGGCGCCCTTACCCAGATTCGGATCCGGGACCCTCAGATTGTAAGTCCAACGCTTTAACCACTCGGCTATTGCGCCCGTCCCACAGACTCCAAGCCGTGTTTCCTGATCGTGAGCATGCGTGCTTGTGGCGAGAGATGGGGTGGCGAGGGCGAGGAGTACATTCAAAACGAAACGAACGCGAGGCAGGAAGTATATATACAATTTATCCATACCTCACGGCAAAGATACTCTGAAGGCTAACCTTGTCTTGACTCGCGAGAGCAAACCTAGTCACTCTTCTGCGAGGTGGAAAACAACAAAGAAACGCACCTTCCTAGCGTGTCTAGCGAGAGCCTTCCTTAACCCTTTCACCGCCAGTCAATTTAGAGTACAATATTCCCTTGTGGTACAAACACAGAAAAGACAGTGGCTAAGAATAGCTGGGGATTCCCACTGCGACGTATAGAAAATATGGCCTGTCCTACCACCGAACATTAAGAGCAGTAGGTTCATGGATAACAGACCAATGAATGGTCACCTTTCAGTGACATGAGTCCTCTACCACGCCTGTGCATAAATGCGAGCTTGGCGGTGAAAGGGTTAACCAGCGTGTAGAAAACGCGTCTCTGTTTTCTTGTTTGAACTATTGACAACACATTATAAACCAGTACTGTTCCACTGTTATTGACTTGAGTGGGGAGGGGTGGGGGGGCGAAGGGGCGGGGGGGGGGGGGGGGGGGGGGGGGGGCGAACGGGGAGGAGCGGAGGGTAGGGGGGGGGGGGGGGGCATGTTTTGTCGCATCATTTCAGAAGCTGGAAAACACACAGTTAAGTTTTTCATAACTGACATCAGAGTACAGGAAGCGCACCGAATTTATTTTATTTTATTTGGTTATTTATTTATTTTCTTATATACAATGGATGTTGTAAGACAATGAAGTAGTGGAAAAAATCGTTTTGAAACTAAAGTGCTCGCTGCACTGTGAATGAAAAGTAAAGTTTTGATAAACGTTTTCTTTATATCGAGCCCCGAAAAAACAAAACTGATGATGAAGAATCTCATGTAAAAAGAAATGTGATTTTTATTTAAAAACAACAACAACAACAACAAAAACAACATTCCGATGATTGATGGTATGACAATGTTATCGACGAAGCCGTCCTCATCAGGAAAAAAATAAATAATTAAAAGTCACAATTCCCATACGCTGCGAGGCTACCAGCCAGTGCAAAAAGTTCCAGACTTTCC
>NC_134901.1:21784552-21787052 GCF_041734735.1 Babylonia areolata
CAAAAAACAACAAAACAAACAAACAAACAAAACAAACCCCAACAAACAAACAAAAAAAGAGTCAAAGTGTTTTAGTGTTTTGTTAACATGAAATGGGATTTTGATTAACGATAGTGACTGACAGACAGAGAGCCAGAGTAATTACACCAATAACTGACATTATAAACAGAAATCAGTTAATACCATTTTCATGTATAAACTTCCAAAGCTCAGGATCATCTCAATCAAACCAGATACTACGAATAAGCAGACAGGAATGAAAACATGACGTGGGGAAATGCACACGAGCGTGCAGACCACCTCGCTAAGGATGGAAGCCAGCTCACACAGCCAACCATTCCTGCCATGTATGAGGAAGCAAAAACTCTCCTCCGCAGCAGATTCCGAAGAGGCTGGGTCACCCTGAACGGAGGCTACCAGGCACACCAAGATCCCATCAGGACACTGGAGAGAAGACACCAGACTACCATCTACCGCCTTCGCACAGGACACTGCGGCCTCCGAGCACACCTGAAGAGGATTGGAGTGGCAGCCACATCCCTATAGCTATGTGATTGCGGCCAGGCTGACCAGACCCCATCCCATATTCTCCAAGACTGCCCCCTGTATGAGAAGATGCGGCAGCAGTCCTGGCCTGGGGGTGCTGACCTCAACACCAAGCTCTGGGGGACGGCAGCCGATCTTCACCGGACGTCCGAGTTTGTGGCATCCCTCGGACTTCGACCCTGACTGCGTAGCTGTCGAACGCAAAGAAGAAGAAGCACACGAATGGAAATAAAAGAGACTGTTCTTTATCCCTGTTCTCTTCAAGACAAATACAGACTGGGAGTCTCATCACAACGACCCCACTGTCCAGCTAACTGATCAAAGGGCAGACGAGTTTAGGGGGGACACGGCAGTGCAAAAAGAGACCAAAATGATGATTTTTTTTCTTCATGATTTAGGATTTTTGATGGATTTTGATTCTTGAACAGAGGGAGAGAGAGGGAGGGAGAGATGAGTTTAGCGACAGAGCTTGTCCCTACTAGAGACAATTTAATGAATGGAGACAATCACCTCCGACAACCGTTGGGCAGCAATGCAGCCGAGAGCCATGGCATAGCATGCTTTTGTTTCTCTGGTCCTGACCGGTTGGGGAATTTCTCGTCTGATATTTTACTTAGCAAGAGATTTCTTCTCTGCTGTGTTTACTTGACAGATGCTCTCCCCCCGATCTGCTGTTTACTTGGACGGATATGTTCACGTTTGCCAAAGATCGTATTTCCATTCTTTTTATCGAGCTTAATATATATATATATATATATATATATATATATATATATATATATATATATATATATATATATATATATATGCCAAATCGAATGATAACATACATATATGACATCATTAAGTTGGACATCGTGATCTAAATGTTTAAAAAATGTCAAGGAAGTACACATGGTATATCCCGATTTTTTTTTTCAGATACTCTGTATTGGCAATGAAAATAAGGTAACATAATTATTGCTTTCAAACGGGTTTTTTGTTGTTGTTGTTGTTTGTTTTTGTTTTTTTTTGTTTTGTTTTGTTGTTTTTCTTTCAACTGCACATTCACAGTTTATGGTCTCTTTCGAATTGTACGATATCGCTGAGCTGTTCCTTGTTTTTAACTACTGAACACTAAGATAAAGTATGTTCTTTAGCTAATGAATACTGAAGTAAGTTCGTTGTTCTACGGTGAAAAGTGGTGACACAGAGCTGGAAACGTCCAGCAAAATCGAATAGGATTTTGAACTTCTAGAAAGTCTCTCATGGAACGGTACTGAGAGCGAAATAAGGAAATCGATGTTGCTCCGAAATCACATCACCATTGCATCGAGTTGGCTGCAGATCACATGAATTTTGTACTTTGTATTCCGTCGGATTTTTCTCAAGTGCGTTCGTTCGTGTGTGTGTGTGTGTGTGTGTGTGTGTGTGTGTGTGTGTGTGTGTGTGTGTGTGTGTGTGTATGTGTGTGTGTGTGTGTGTGTGTGTGTGTGTGTGTGGCATGTACTACGTAGTGTGTGTAGTTTGGTTCTCTATGTGTGTGTGTGTGTGTGTGTGTGGGTGGGTGGGTGTGGGTGTCCGTGTGTGTGTGTATGTGTGTGTGTGTGTGTGTGTGTGTGTGTGTGTGTGTGTGTGTGTGTGTGTGTGGCATGTAGTACGTAGTGTGTGTAGTTTGGTTCTCTATGTGTGTGTGTGTGTGTGTGTGTGTGAGTGGGTGGGTGTGGGTGTCCGTGTGTGTGTGTGTGTGTGTGTGTGTGTGTGTGTCTGTGTGTGTGTGTGTGTGTGTGTGTGTGTGTGTGTGTGTGTGGCATGTAGTACGTAGTGTGTGTAGTTTGGTTCTCTCTGTGTGTGTGTGTGTGTGTGGGTGGGTGGGTGTGGGTGTCCGTGTGTGTGTGTGTGTGTGTGTGTGTGTGTGTGTGTGTGTGTGTCTGTAAATGTGTCCGTGTACGTGGGATCAGTGCGGCCTTTGGGT
>NC_134901.1:21802052-21807052 GCF_041734735.1 Babylonia areolata
TGGCTGAGTGAGTGAGTGACGTGACTGAGTCAGTGGACGAACATGCATTGCACACTGTACAGGTCCATTCACGCCAGTCTGGATTCATTATTGATCGGGAAACTGCGGGGTGGGGTGGGGTGGAGTGGGGTGCGAGTGGGGAAGGAGGGGGTTTAGGTTAATGGTGGTGGTTGAGGAAGGACAGACAAATTCCGTTTCAGCCATTTGCCTTTAAATTTCTGTCTGTCGCTTCCCCTCCTACCCCCTGCACCCCCTCCCCCACTCACACTAAAGACGAAAGAAAGAGAGGGAAGGGGAAATAATAGAGAGATTTATATAGAGAGACATGGTAAAAAGGACCGAGACAGAGAGAGAGAGAGAGAGAGAGAGAGAGAGAGATCAACATATAGACAGTCGCGAACACTAGTCACCCTGTGAGTTTGAAAATACTTCCTGGCTCACATCCTTTGATCCTTCAGTCAGTCCGGGTTTTTTGTTGTTGTTTTTTTTGGTCGTCCGTTCTGGGTTTTTTTTTGTGTGTGTTTTTTTGTTGTTTTTTTATCTCATTTTCTTTTCTTCGTGTCTTATGTGCTGTCTTCAATTTCTCACATTTTTAGAGTTTGTCCGTTTCTTTTTGGTGAGTGGTTTCACTTTATCAATACAAGCAAGTGATCGTTTTGTCTTTGTAAATTTTGTCTGCTAGTGATCGAAATGGGATCAACAAACAAACAAAAAAAACACCAAAAAGCAACAACCCAAAACAACCCAGACAAAGAGAAATGCAGTGATGCCAGCAGAAAGCAGAACAAAAAAGACAAACAGAAAACAGATGAAGAAGAAAGAGAACAGAGCAGCACTGAAGGCTGTCAGACACCCAGACGATCACCCTGATGGCATGCAAAGCACTGCCTCCCGAACTGCATCACGTGGCTGTCCTGAGTGATTAACTTACACCACTAACTGGCTGTCTGACTGGCTGAGTGAGTGAGTGACGTGACTGAGTCAGTGGACGAACATGCATTGCACACTGTACAGGTCCATTCA
Source organism: Babylonia areolata (assembly GCF_041734735.1). NCBI lineage: Eukaryota > Metazoa > Mollusca > Gastropoda > Neogastropoda > Buccinidae > Babylonia > Babylonia areolata. The sequence continues at coordinate 21,803,076 of NC_134901.1, forward strand.
CGCCAGTCTGGATTCATTATTGATCGAGAAAGCTGCGGGGTGGGGTGGGGTGGGGTGGGGTGCGAGTGGGGTGCGAGTGGGGAAGGAGGGGGTTTAGGTTAGAGGTGGTGGTTGAGGAAGGAGAGACAAATTCCGTTTCAGCCATTTGCTTTAAATTTCTGTCTTCTGCTTCCCCTCCTACCCCCCCCCCCCCCCCCCCCCCCCCGCACCCCCTCCCCCACTCACACTAAAGACGAAAGAAAGAGAGGGAAGGGGAAATAATATATAGATAAATCTATATAGAGAGACATGGCAAGAAGGAACGAGACAGAGAGAGACAGAGAGACAGAGAGAGAGAGAGAGAGAGAGAGAGAGAGAGAGAGATCAACATATAGACAGTCGGGCACACTAGTCACCCTGTGAGTTTGAAAATACTTCCTCGCTCACATCCTTTGATCCTTCAGTCAGTCCGGGTTTCTTTTGTTGTTGTTTTTGTTTTTTGGTTTTTTTTGTTCGTTCGTTCTGTTGTTGTTTTTTTCTCATCTTCTTTTCTTCAGTGTCTTATGTGCCTGTCAATTTCTCACATAAGTTAGAGTTTGTCCGTTTCGTTTCGGTGAGTGGTTTCACTTTATCAATACAAGCAAGTGATCTTTTTGTCTTTGTAAATTTTGTCTGCTAGTGATCGAAATGGGATAAACAAACAAAAACAATACCAAAAAGCAACAACCCAAAACAACCCAGACAAACAGAAATGCAGTGATGCCAGCAGAAAGCAGAAAAAAAGACAAACAGAAAACAGATGAAGAAGAAAGAGAACAGAGCAGCACTGAAGGCTGTCAGACACCCAGACGATCACCCTGATGGCATGCAAAGCACTGCCTCCCGAACAGCATCAGACGACCGCACGTGGCTGTCCTGAGTGATTAACTTACACCACTAACTGGCTGTCTGACTGGCTGAGTGAGTGAGTGACGTGACTGAGTCAGTGGACGAACATGCATTGCACACTGTACAGGTCCATTCACGCCAGTCTGGGTTCATTATTGATCGGGAAGCTGCGGGGTGGGTGGGGTGGGGTGGAGTGGGGTGCAAGTGGGGTACGAGTGGGGAAGGAGGGGGTTTAGGTTAGAAGGTGGTGGTTGAGGAAGGACAGACAAATTCAGTTTCAGTCATTTGCTTTAAATTTCTGTCTGTCGCTTCCCCTTCTGCCCCCCCCCCCCCCCCCCCCCCCCCCCCCCCGCACCCCCTCCCCCACTCACACTAAAGACGAAAGAAAGAGAGGGAAGGGGAAATAATAGATAGAGATATATAGAGACATGGCAAGAAGGAATGAGACAGAGAGCCAGAGAGAGAGAGAGAGAGAGATCAACATATAGACAGTCGCGAACACTAGTCACCCTCTGAGTTTGAAAATACTTCCTGGCTCACATCCTTTGATCCTTCAGTCAGTCAGGTTGTTGTTGTTTTTTGGGGGTTTTTTTGGTGTGTTTTTTTTCATCCGTTCTGGGTTTTTTTCTCATTTTCTTTTCTTCAGTGTCTTATGTGCCTGTCAATTTCTCACATAAGTTAGAGTTTGTCCGTTTCGTTTCGGTGAGTGGTTTCACTTTATCAATACAAGCAAGTGATCTTTTTGTCTTTGTAAATTTTGTCTGCTAGTGATCGAAATGGGATAAACAAACAAAAACAATACCAAAAAGCAACAACCCAAAACAACCCAGACAAACAGAAATGCAGTGATGCCAGCAGAAAGCAGAAAAAAAGACAAACAGAAAACAGATGAAGAAGAAAGAGAACAGAGCAGCACTGAAGGCTGTCAGACACCCAGACGATCACCCAGATGGGATGCAAAGCACTGCCTCCCGAACTGCATCACGTGGCTGTCCTGAGTGATTAACTTACACCACTAACTGGCTGTCTGACTGGCTGAGTGAGTGAGTGACGTGACTGAGTCAGTGGACGAACATGCATTGCACACTGTACAGGTCCATTCACGCCAGTCTGGATTCATTATTGATCGAGAAGCTGCGGGGTGGGGTGGGGTGGGGTGGGGTGCGAGTGGGGAAGGAGGGGGTTTAGGTTAGAGGTGGTGGTTGAGGAAGGACAGACAAATTCCGTTTCAGCCATTTCCTTTAAATTTCTGTCTGCCGCTTCCCCTCCTACCCCCCGCACCCCCTCCCCCACTCACACAAAAGACGAAAGAAAGGGAGGGAAGGGGAAATAATAGAGAGATCTATATAGAGAGACATGGCAAGAAGGAACGAGACAGAGAGAGACAGAGAGCCAGAGAGAGAGAGAGAGAGAGAGAGAGAGAGAGAGAGAGAGAGAGAGAGAGAGAGAGAGAGAGAGAGAGATCAACATATAGACAGTCGGGCACACTAGTCACCCTGTGAGTTTGAAAATACTTCCTGGCTCACATCCTTTGATCCTTCAGTCAGTCCGGGTTTCTTTGTTTTGTTTTGTTTTTTTGTTTGTTGTTGTTTTTTTTGTTCGTCCGTTCTGGGTTTTTTTTCTCATCTTCTTTTCTTCAGTGTCTTATGTGCCTGTCAATTTCTCACATTTTTAGAGTTTGTCCGTTTCTTTTCGGTGAGTGGTTTCACTTTATCAATACAAGCAAGTGATCTTTTTGTCTTTGTAAATTTTGTCTGCTAGTGATCGAAATGGGATCAACAAACAAAAACAATACCAAAAAGCAACAACCCAAAACAACCCAGACAAAGAGAAATGCAGTGATGTCAGCAGAAAGCAGAACAAAAAAGACAAGCAGAAAGCAGAAAAAAAGACAAACAGAAAACAGATGAAGAAGAAAGAGAACAGAGCAGCACTGAAGGCTGTCAGACACCCAGACGATCACCCTGATGGCATGCAAAGCACTGCCTCCCGAACTGCATCAGACGACCACACGTGGCTGTCCTGAGTGATTAACTTACACCACTAACTGGCTGTCTGACTGGCTGAGTGAGTGAGTGACGTGACTGAGTCAGTGGACGAACATGCATTGCACACTGTACAGGTCCATTCACGCCAGTCTGGATTCATTATTGATCGAGAAAGCTGCGGGGTGGGGTGGGGTGGAGTGGGGTAGAAGAGGGGGAGGATGGGGTTTGAGTTAGTGGTGGTGTTTGTGGAGGAAGTACAGAAAAGTTCAGTTTCAGCCATTGGCATTGCTCATTAGCGTTTTTTCTTGGCCTTCTCACTCACTCACTCACTCACTGACAATAACAGAATACAAAAGAGAGGGACAGGGGAATACAGACAGACAGACAGATACATAGATATATAGATAGGTAGATAGAGTGAGTTATAACCCAGAAGACATATACCATTTGCTGGAACAACGGGGACAGGTCAAGATCTTCCGCCTGAGGACTGGACACAACCGCCTGCTCCACTACATGCACACGAAATTTGGCATTGGACAGAGTGGAGAGTGCCCTTGTGGTGAGGGACCAATGACAACCGACCACATCCTTCAAGACTGTAGGACGCATGCAGCATCCAGGAGGAAGTACTGGCCAACACTGACAGCAGTGGAAGCCAAACTGTACGGCACCCTGGAGGAGCTGCGACGGACGGCAGCCTTCATCGAGGACACCGGGCTGCTCATCTAATGGGAGGCGAACGAGGAAGAAGAAGAAAAATAAAGATAGATAGAGTGAGGGAGTGAGTGAGGGAGTGAGTGAGGGAGATAAAGAAATATAGATAGAGTGAGTGAGTCAGTGAGAGAGGGAGGGAGGGAGATGAAGAAATATAGATAGATAGATAGATAGATAGATAGATAGATATATAGATAGATAGATAGACAGATGGAGGGAGATGAAGAAATATAGACAGATAGATAGAGTGAGTGAGTGAGTGAAGGAGGGGGATAGGGAGGGAGGGAGATGAAGAAATATAGATAGATAAAGACGGAGGGAGAGAGAAGGTGGGTTTCGCACACACACAGCCAGATAGACATTTTTGTTTTTGATGCAGAGAAAAAGAGACAGAGAAACACGGAG
>NC_134901.1:21814552-21817052 GCF_041734735.1 Babylonia areolata
TTCTTGAACCATGAAATTACAGTCAAACTGAACATTACTCAGAATAGTTCATCATAAGTTTTGTTTGTTTGTTTGTATTTTGTTTGCTTGTTTGTTTTTAATGTTAGGGGTTGCATACATGTCAACAGGATAAATAGTTGACACAACACTGACAAAAGCAAACAAACAAACAAAAACAAAAAAAAAAAACCACAAAACAAAAAAAAACCCTTAGCAAAGGGCCTTAACATAAGGACCTTAACTCTTAACATAAGAATTGTAATCCGCAAAGATTCCTCGTCTTGCGTAATTCTGAATAAGATTACGAACACAACCCTAAGAACACACACACACACACACACACACACACACACACACACACATATGCGTTGTTCTTGCCATTAAAAAAAGGGGGCTGAATTCATCTAACTATTCATGTAACTATTTTCAGTTTAACAAGTGTGTTATGCCGCATTTCCATGGGAGATATTGCCTAATCAGAAGAAGAAAAAAAATCGCTTTGCCTCCCTCTCTCTCTCTTAAAGTGTTCAATGCATGTTCGTCCACTGACTCATCGGATTGGAAGCTTGGGGTATGACATAATAATAGATAACTGAATCAGTACAATTATTTGCCTGTAAAAGGCTCTTGGACGCAAACCCAGTTCTGACACTCTTCAAGAACCTGTCAAACATCAGCTAATTCCGGCTATTTCCGTTCTCTTTATTCTCTTCGCGCACCACTGCGAACCAAGTTCACGAACGTGCTCTCACAGTGTTAAATCAAGGGAAACAAGTTGTTGGACTTGAACTTTTTGACACAGTTTGAAATTGCTGACTTGACTGGAGATGTTGAATGAATAGTGCATTACCAGTGCTGGGATAATTTAAGTAAGCATGTTGGTGTCGGGTCAGAACGTTAGTTTTGACAGGAATCTCCAAAAGTGTCGTTTGCAGTAAACTGTGGGATATATTTTTTTTTAAAGTGTCTGCTTCCAAACGATGCTGGACAGTTACTGAGCACTCTCAAACGGGTGTGTTTGTGTGTGGTGTGAGGTGTGTGTGTGTGTGTCGAAATGTGTGTTTGCATGTGTGATCAAAACTGACAATGCGATGTTCCAATACTATGTTAGATCTAATGAGTTCAAGACCTGCTTTTGTTTTGATTGTCTACGTGTATTCGAACCCATCGTTCGCATGTGGTCTTGCACGATCGTTTTTACCCCCGGGTACCCCTGCTGTTTCTAACGTTGGGAAAACGTTGTAAAGAAGGACGTGACGAACATTTCCTGGTGCAATCAATCGGAGAAACCTTCAAAAACAGTAGAGCAACATTTGACGATCGTGCAACTAGTGATCTGTACAATACACTTTGTTGAGCTGGTCGCTTCGATTGGATCGTTCGTAACTGGGTCTACCCATCCTTTTTTGTATGTTTTCTGTTTATTCTTTATAATCTTTTACTTTCTGTTTAATTTGTGTTGTTGTTGTTTTTTCTCACAGTGCATCTCGTTTGAAGAATCGTTGTTCAACGTCCTGGTGGTTTTGCTAGTTGGTAGTGATCGCACGTTCTCCTGGCTTTAGAAAAAAACCAGTCGCCAAAATATTGAGAGTGGTATTTAATCCAGCTCTGCGCCCATTTGCCGAGGTAAAGCCATCAGACGTTGACGCTAGTTTGGCTAGACTTGCTGAAGTTGTGTGGCTTGCATCCCGCCCACTCACAAAAACACACACGAAATGAAATAATCAATACGTATATATAAAAGAAACGAGAGAAGATGCCTCGAAAAAAACAAAAAAACAAACAAAACAATCCACATGCTCTGCTAAAATAAAGAAGAAGCAGAAATTAGAAAAAAATGCAGTCATCTCTCTTTCTATGAATATATATATATATATATATATATATATATATATATATATATATATATATATATATATATATATATATATATATATGCAGGTAAATATTCAGAGAATTGTAAAGGAAAGGCAGACGGTGAGACATAAACTTTGAATAAAGGAAATTACGAATGAGTATGAACAACGAAAAAAATAGCTCTTCTTTAGGTTCAGTTATTTTGCTTTTGTTTTTGTCTCTTTTTATGTGTGTGCTTTTACTTTTTCTTCTTTCGTATACTCCTGCTTTATCTCTATCCATGCACATATGTGTCTCTACCCATGTGTGTATGAGTGCATGTATCTGTCTATCTCTCTGTCTCCAAGCACCCTGCACTCTCTCTCTCTCTCTCTCCTTCTCTTTCTCTGCCTCTTATCATTGCGGTTTTGTTTAAACCTCACCAAAAATAAGCCGACTCTTGTATACTCTTACCCGCATTTTGTTGTTGTTGTTGTTGTTGCTGTTGTTTGTTTGTTTGTTGACAAGTTGACAGCGGAGAATGGTCACAGTGACCTGAACGAGGCTGGGTCGTTTCCTGTTCATTGGATTGTCATTCGAACAAAGTCTGCATCTTGCTCTTTTGTCTAAGCTCTAGAAATGGAGAATGCCTACGGCGATGGGC
>NC_134901.1:21822052-21824552 GCF_041734735.1 Babylonia areolata
AGAGAGAGAGAGAGAGAGAGAGGGGGGGGGGGAGTGCCAGACAGAGACAGACAGACATAGACAGAGACAGGGAGAGACAGAGAGACAGAAAGAGAGAGACGGAGACAGAGCGACGTACAATGACAGAGGCAAAGACAGACACAGATAAAGAGAGACAGAGAAAGAGAGAGAGAGAGAGAGAGAGAGAGAGAGAGAGAGGGGGGGAGTGCCAGACAGAGACAGACAGACATAGACAGAGACAGGGAGAGACAGAGAGACAGAAAGAGAGAGACGGAGACAGAGCGACGTACAATGACAGAGGCAAAGACAGACACAGCTAAAGAGAGACAGAGAAAGAGAGAGCACAGTTCTGGTTGTGTGGACTCGAATCCTCTGAAATTTTACCCCCGCATTTTTTTTTTTTTTTTCAGATTTCATGCGTATTGTTGTACCCTTTGAGGGGAAACTCCTGGCGAGCCGATTGTGTACTCAGTTTCAGTTTCAGTTTCAGTAGCTCAAGGAGGCGTCACTGCGTTCGGACAAATCCATATACGCTACACCACATCTGCCAAGCAGCGTAACCCAACGCGCTTAGTCAGGCCTTGAGAAAAAAAAGAAAAAAAAGAAAAGAAAAAAAAAGGTGAATAAATAATAGATAAGCTTACATAAATAAATAAATAATAATTATGATATAAAAAAAGGTAGTAGTAATGATAATAATAAAATGATAATAATAATAATAATAATAATAATAATAAAAATCGAAGTGGCCCACATGGGGGGGCGAACCCACGACCTCCGCGTTATCAGCACGGCGCTCCAACCAACTGAGCTGATGGGCTGTGTACTCAGTGTACGGTTAGTTCCTCCAATGGTGCTCATGAACGCTTGTCTGCAAGTGAGGCGATCTGAGAGATGATCCAGCTGCGTTTGCTTCAGTTGGATTCTTTGTTCAAACTTAAAACGTTTGGTTACTGTGTCTTACATAAATCAGTCTAGAGGAAAAAACCTCCACGATTCCTGCTGCTTTTGAATTGGAAGGGGTGGAAGATTTCCGACTGGGTTCGGTTTTGGCCACAAGTGTCTATTCTTCCCACTGAACCTTTTTTTTTTTCTTCTCCAATTTCTGCACACTTGATCTGAATCTGTATGGACATTTTTTTTTTTTTTTCTTAAAATACAAAAAAAAAAAAAAAAAAAAATAAAATAAAATAAAAAAACCTTTTTTTTTGTCCCGGACATTCTCGGGTCGACCACCTTTTTTTAGTGTATAAATTCATTATGACAATTCAGATTGCATGTAGATGGAAAAAAACAACTGAATACAGTGAACATTAACAATAGCAGATGTAAGTCGTTCGTTTCGTTTATTTATTTACAGTCTGCTCATCTAAAATGATGATATTAGACTGAAAATAAATGACATTATTATTATCATTTGGATTATTATCATTTCTATCATAATGAGGATTGTTATCATTAATTAGAAATCGAAATTTCTGTAAAGTCGAATGAAAAGGGGGGCGGTTGAGGTGGAGGTGAGAGGGATGTGGGGGTGGGGGCAAGGGGGAGGGGACTAAGAAAGGAAGAGAGAGAGAGACAGACAGACAGACAGACACAGACAGAGAGAGAGAGAGAGAGAGAGAGAGAGAGAGAGAGAGAGAGAGACAGAGACACACACAGAGAGAGAGAGAGAGAGAGAGAGAGAGAGAGAGAGAGAGAGAGAGAACAGAATGTGGAAAAGATAGAGTACAAAATCTAAAATGGAGAGGGTGAGTGTCAGTGATCGGAGAAAGAAAAAAAACATAACATTGGAAGGGTGTGTGTGAGAGGCGGGACGGGGGAAGCGGGATTAGGACAAAAAAAAAGTAAGTCGTTATACTTATATATTATAGTCCATTACACAATCTCTTCTTATTGTTTTTAAGGGAAGTTATTTTTGCTGTTTATGCTGAATGTCACAGAACGGACTCTCTGAGTACCAGTCCCATCTTCACTATCCCCGTTTTGTAGATTCACATTTTGTTTTTCCAATGAGCTTTAAATCAGTCTAACGGTTTCTTAGAAATGGGAAGTACAGAGTGGAAACGTATTCAAGTTCCACAGGAAGATAGTGCCATGCAGTTTGGTTATCTATCTATCTGTCTATCTATCTATCTGTCTATCTATCTATCTATCATACACGATTATGAGCATCGTATGTGCAAAACAAATATTATTTTGTTTCTTCGTGATTCTTTGCTAAAGTCGTGTTTTAAAAGACAAACCCTCACAATGTGTTTAGTATACAAGAATCATTTGGCAAATTAAAACTTTAATAAAGAATACGCCAAAAAGTATCACTGCACACGTCAACCTTTTTTTCTAACAATCATAATCTATGAAGCTCGTTTCTTAGAAGACAATTTGTATGTATCCAATTTTAGCGCATGGCAGATAAAAAGAATGAATGTAGAATGATGGAACATATCTTTCAAATTTAGTTACAATATGTCATGAAACAATATAACAGACCTTTTTT
>NC_134901.1:21839552-21842052 GCF_041734735.1 Babylonia areolata
GACACATCAACGAAACAAACAAACATCGACGATTTACAAAACAAAACAAAAACCACTTACCGATAATATGTGAAAACCGCAACCTTGTTGAAACCACTCTGCTACTAAGGTACGGGGTGGGGTAGGAGGGGTGGGGTTGGGGGGTTGATCTGTTAACATTCCACCTGCAACAATGATACACACGTCCGTCCTTTTTCATTGTTGTTGTTGTTGTTGTTGTTGTTGACATATGCCATACAATGTTGACAGCTACGCACTGCGACGTATAAACTAACTGTACTGGTAGGTAAATGTTCGGTTGCTTTATCGAAAACAAGAGAGGCAAGGCCTTCTAAACTCACTTGTGATACACTGGAAAAAACACACACAAAAACATCTAATCGTTAAAATGTGTTCTGTATTTGTTATAAAGCTTCGCGTTAAAAAAAAAAAAAAAAAAAAAAAAAAAAAAAAAAAAGTCCTAACCAGAATCGAATTACGTCCCCTAGCATTAATTACAGAGTAATTTCCCTTTTTTACTATCTGCATCAAAACGTTTACAAAATAAATAAAATTTCCATGCTTAGCAAAAGAAGTTTCTGTTTGAACAACAACAACAACAACAAAAACAAAAAAACAAAAAAAGAAAAAAAAAAAAAAAAGAAAAAGAAAAAAAAAAGTCTTGTTATTGGGTCAGAATATCAGATCAAAGTGCCAAGTTTAGAAATTACAAAAAAATATAAATATAACAGTAAATGCATTTTGTACATAATTAGCCTTCATTTTTTATTTCTTTGTGCCCATCCCAGAGGTGGAATATCATTTTAAACAAGATGACTGGAAAGAACTGAATGTTTCCTATTTTTATGCCTAATTTGGTGTCAACTGACAAGGTATTTGCAGAGAAAATGTCAATGTTAAAGACACACACACACACAGACAACCGAACACCGGGTTAAAACATAGACTCACTTTGTTTACACAAGTGAGTCAAAAACCGTCTCCTTGCAATGGTTTTTGGTGACTCGGTCATGTGATGTCTTATCTATCGCCCCAAGCACTGGCGAAATGCGGAATCGGATGTTGACGGTTGGGATGTATGCGTGGGTGTGTGTGTGTGTGTGTGTGTGTGTGTGCCCAAAGGTCTCAAGACCGAAGAAGTGTTAGCAGAGAGAAGTCAAATAAGCGTAGCGTCCTAGAAGGAACATACAGATGGAGATGATAATTATAAAACATATGGTGGCATATTGTTGTGAAAGAGACACCTGGAAAAAAGAAAAAAAAGAAAAGCAGAGACAAGCAATATTATCTTGAATTGTACACTTCGCACAGGAAGCCAATGAAGAGTTCTCAGCCACAAGTGATGTTGCACGTACTCTCATGCCTGGGACTGCGGAGCACGAGTCGGTCTATAAAAATTTCCTCGTGCATTCATTCTGATGAGCATCATCTTTTGTCCCACGACTGTAGCTACACACACACACACACACACACACACACACACACACACACACACACACACATATATATATATATATATATATATATATATATATATATATACTACACACACACACACACACACACACATATATATATATATATATATATATATATATATACTACAGAGACACAGAGACATACACACACACGCACATACACACACACACACACACACACACACACACACACACATATATATATATATATATATATATATATATATATATATATATATATACTACACAGACACAGAGACATACACACAAACACACACACACACACACATACACACACACACACACACACACTCCCAAAGAGCCATACAGTATTTTCCCCTTTTTCCTCCGAAATGAATCAAACACACAAAATCGCCAACGTTTTCGGCAAATCCCAGCGCAAGCTATGACTGATCCTTTCAATCACGAATATTTGCTTGTAGTCAAAATGAAACAAAAATGTCGGACAGCTGTCTCTCTCTCTCTCTCTCTCTCTCTCTCTCTCTCTCTCACACACACACACACACACATGCAAGCAAGCGCGCACTACCCACATTACACAGACTGCGAACGCACATAGAACAGTGTGTGTGTGTGTGTGTGTGTGTGTGTGTGTGCAGCTGTCAGAGCCTTACAACACAATTATAAAAATGGCATAAAAAAAAAAAAAAAAAAAAAAAATGTCAACACGTCATTTGTGGTAACTCAATTTGTTGCCTGCCTGTAACACATCCATTTTTTTGTGTGAAACACCCGTCTTCCTGACCTTCTGTCTCTCTCCCACCCATGCTTATCACAGATCAATACCGTTCAGAATCAAACCCGTGCTCTTTGCAAAATTACCCGACTTCCATAGGGTACAACTTGAACCGCTACCAGATTGTTTTTTTCTTTTCTTTTTAATTCCTATATCTCTCTGGTTCCATTCTTTTGTTCTGTCAATCGCGTGAGCTTAAGGGAAGAGATAGAGATCGATACACAGATAAGGAGAGAAAGAGCAGCGGATGTGGGGACGGGGAAGG
>NC_134901.1:21864552-21874552 GCF_041734735.1 Babylonia areolata
AAACAACAACATAAATCAATGATATAAAAAAAAAAAAAAAAAAAAAATCTTTTGTCTAATTGGATTACGTCGCTTTGTGAAACAGATTGTACACTTTCTCCTTAATTCATACTGACATTTACACGAATCGTAATCAAATGTTGTTGACAATCTTTCAAGTTCAGTTCCTACATACCATACTGAACATTCAGAAGCTCTATTTTGCTCGTGTTTGAAGAAGATGGTAAATAAACACAAAATGAAATGGGACCATGCAGGATTCTTCCCAGCTTAAGCATTTATGGCGGTGTTTTTTACAACCGACGGAAACGAAGGACAGTTATGGACTGGACCTACTGGAGGCCAGTGCCGATATAAAAGAGAAGACACAAATGCTACGTTTTATATTTCAGAAGCAAATGAAATTGCGCTCGTGTGTATGCGTGTTTTGTTTTTTTGTTTTTTTGTCATTATTTTTTTTTCTCTTTAATTTGATTTAACGTCTTTTCACTTTGAGTGATATTTGACGTAAAATGTGTGTGTGTGTGTGTGTGTGTGTGTGTGTGTGTGTGTGTGTGTGTGTGTGTGTGTGTGTGTGTGTGTGTGTGTGTGTGTGTGTGTGTGTGTGTGTGTGTGTGTGTGTGTGTGTGTGTGTGTGTGTGCGACCGTGTGTGTGTGTGTGACCGTGTGTGTGCCTGTATGCATGTGAAGGCGTTGGGGGTGGAGGCAAGGCTGGCAGTAAAGGAGGTGGATAAAGGAAATGACGGGTTTAATAAAGTCAGCTCCACAAAGGACCTTGGAGAAAGGAAACAGTTGGTGGCAAGATTAAAGAGACACGGATAAAAGAAAATGCAAAACGTGATGCCAAAGGAAGAAGGAAGGAAGGAAGGAAGGGGATGAGAAACAGTGAGAGAGAGAGACAGATACAGAGACAGACAGACAGACAGACAGAGAGAAAGAGGCAGTGACATAGATAGAGACACACACAGAGGAAATGGTATCCGAGAATGACACACTGATGTATACAGACAGACATTTTACAGACTGACAAATACAACAGAGAGAGAGAGAGTGAGGAGGGGAGAGAGAGAGAGAGAGAGAGAGAGAGAGAGAGAGAGAGAGAGAGAGAGAGAGAGAGAGAGAGAGAGAGAGAGAGAGAGAGAGAGAGAGAGAGAGAGAGAGAGAGAGAGAGAGAGAGAAAGGGAGGGAAAGAGGGAGAGAGAAAAGGAGAGACAGACGAACAGACACAGGCAGACAGACAGACAAGACAGAGACACAGACAGAAACTGAAAGAGACACAGAGAGAGACATAGACAGAGACACAAAGAGACAGAGACAGAGACAGAAACAGAAAGAGAAAGACAAACAATATCACGGACACGGAGACAGAAAGTCGCAGCAGATAGCAGCGGAGATACAAAGGCGCGCAGGATCCAATTTGTATGCGAATATGCTGCTTGCCTTGGAAGCGGGAGAAACCAAAACCCCCTCATCAGTATTCATGCGCAAGGGGACCACGTCAGTTAACGGGCAGATGCAGGCAGTCTGATTCTGCTTTGTTCCACTCCCCACCACCACACACCCCACTCCTCAACCCCCCCACCCTTCGCCTCTCTCTCTCTCCTTCAACCACCACCACCACCACTACCACCACCTCCACCGCCCTACTCCCTCACCCGTTTCTAGCTGCATGCAAAGGGCCTAATGGAGGAGGCCGCGTTATCTTCGGGACCGGCAGCCAGCCGGGCTATTGTGCACACAGGATGAAAAATAAAAGAAGGTGCACAAGAGGCACAGAAGCAGAAGAAGGAAAAGATGAAAGCGGAAGAGGAGGAGAAGAGGAGGAGGAGAAGGAGGAGAGAAATAGAAATGAGGAGAAGGGATCGGGGTGGGTAGGAGGGGTACAGAAAGGGAAGGGAAGAAGACGAGGCGAAGAATGAAAAAGAAGAAGAGGGAGGAGGAGGAGAAGACGTAGAAGAAGAAAGAGGAGGAACAGAAGAAGAAGAAGAAGGATGGGGACGAGGAGGACGAAAAGAAGGAAGAGGAGGAGGAGCAGGAGAAGAAGAAGAAGAAGAAGAAGAAGAAGAAGAAGAAGAAGAAGAAGAAGAAGAAGAAGAAGAAGAAGAAGAAGAAGAAGAAGAAGAAGAAGAAGAAGAACGATTGGGACGAGGAGGACGAAAAGAAGGAGGAGGAGGAGGAGCAGGAGGGAGAGGAGGAGGTTGAGGAGGAAGAAGAAAAGTAGAAGAAGAAGAAGGAAGAGGAAGAAGAAGACGACGACGACGAAGAAGAAGAAAACAAAGAAGCAGTAGTTATCGTCTTTAACCGAAATAAAAAGATCCACAAAATATGGGGAGGGTAATGATATTAAAAAAACAACAACAAAAAACCCCCAAAAAACAAACAAAAAAACACTCAAAAAACAAGCAGCAGAAAAGACAAAAAGGCGAGTGAAGTAATATAGACAATGATCAGAAGCGATGGAACACGACAAAGACACAGACAGAGGTGGGCGTAGATAGAAGCAGAGACAGTGAGCGTGAGAGAGAAAGAAAGAAAGAAAGAAAGAAAGAAAGAGACAGACAGACAGACAGACAGACACAGAGACGCAGTGACAGAGATAGAGAGACAAAGAAAGAGACAGTGACAGCCAGACTGAAAGACGGAGGAGGCGACAGATGAATGGGTGTTGGGGCGGACATAAAGACAGAGACATACAGACCAGTCGACAGGCACAGAACTGGGACAGAGAGGAAGACAGACAGACTTCTTCTTCTTCTTCTGCGTTCGTGGGCTGCAACTCCCACGTTCACTCGTATGCACACGAGTGGGCTTTTACGTGTATGACCGTTTTTACCCCGCCATGTAGGCAGCCATACTCCGTTTTCGGGGGTGTGCATGCTGGGTATGTTCTTGTTTCCATAACCCACCGAACGCTGGCATGGATTACATGATCTTTAACTTGCGTATTTGATCTTCTGCTTGCGTATACACACGAAGGGGGTTCAGGCACTAGCAGGTCTGCACGTATGTTGACCTGGGAGATCGTAAAAATCTCCACCCTTCACCCACCAGGCGCCGTCACCGTGATTCGAACCCGGGACCCTCAAATTGACAGTCCAACGCTTTAACAACCACTCGGCTATTGCGCCCGTCAAGATAGACAGACAAACAGACTGACAGGCAGCCATATTCAAAATAGATGGGAACTGGGCATGCAGACAGACAGAAACACTTAAAAAAAAATGTGTAATCCTCAGTGTCCATGAGTCTCATCCCAGCACCCAGCACAAATGTTTCAAAGAACGGTCTCAGAAATCGCTCCTTTTTATTCTGATTATTGACTCCCTGGCTTGGCAAACATCTGAGCAAAAACTGCGTCCGTTTAGAAATCGCCCTGAATCTTTTTTTCTTTTCTTTTCTTTCTTTTCTTTAACATTCAACACGTTCAAAAGCTCTCCTCTTTTCAAAGCTTTATATCGATGTTTTTTTTTTTTTTTTCACGCTATGTCTGTTATTCTTTCTTTCTTCCCAATGAGTTTCATAGCCTCCTGGAAAAAAAAAAAAGAGAAGCAAATCGAGGTCTTTGTGAAACTTTTACGTAATTGATGTGTCAACGGACGCAAACGGCTCCTTCACCTTCTGAGCAGTGTTTTGTCAATATTGCTGTTGCAACCTCTGATGACAACTGCAAATATGTTGTAACGTATTTCAGTGCCAGATCTTATTAAACAGAAATAATACGCTGTGGTGATCTCCACACGAAGTGTGCTCATTCATTCTGGATCCATGGCAAAGCGACTGGTATCGTCAGTAAGGTTCTTATCAATTGGTTTTCCCCACGCGCGCGTGCTGAACCAGAACACACACACACTAATGAACAGCATCAGTGCGACTCGGCTGCAACGCAGGGTCTTCTCTGGTGTGTGGCCTCACAGCGATCCACATCACTGTGAGCTGCCGGCACTGGTACTGCAGAAGGCATCTCTGATGTAGCTGTATAGATGACGGGGCTTGGGAGTGAGTGTTACTGCTGCAATAGCAGGGTATATATCTACATTTAAAACCAAGTATCATAATGTTATCCCATAGCAGGGTATGTATCTACATTTAAAACCAAGCATCATAATTCTATCCAAAATATTTTCTTTTAAAGGTCAGCATTTTTTTTTTTTTTTTTTACATCGGTAACTCTCAACACGTGATAGACAGGCTAATGTTTAATCTAAGAATAGACTCACAGCTCAACTGAGCTAAACTCCAGCTGAATGTCTGGCTATCCATCCAAGTCCTACTTTTCTCAGGTGGGGGTAGTGGCCAGAGATTCCCTGTTATAAGGCACAAAGTTCGACCCTATTTCTTCCCGTTCATCGCAGTGGGTAGTGTCATAACTGCACGCGCCACTGCATGATTTTTTATGATAGATCGACGCGTCGTCGACGGTGTAATTCCAGCTAAAGCGATCATCTCGCTTATAGATAACTCACGATTAATCTGGCATCAGAGTCACCCTGTTCACTGTAAACTGACACCGAAAGGACCACAGTCGCCACGGCGTCTACATAAACATCATCACCAGATTAATTTCCCGGCGATCATTCCGCACAGAAAATGATGCCTTGTCACGATAATGGATGTAAAAGTAGCAGTGCTGGAAGTGCTAGTACTCACAAAAGTTACACGCTTTGCAGCAG
The DNA here is from genome assembly GCF_041734735.1 of Babylonia areolata. Lineage (NCBI taxonomy): Eukaryota > Metazoa > Mollusca > Gastropoda > Neogastropoda > Buccinidae > Babylonia > Babylonia areolata. The sequence continues at coordinate 21,869,223 of NC_134901.1, forward strand.
CAGCAGCAGCAGAAGCAATAACAAGAGCAGCAGCAGCAGCAGTAGTGGTAGTAGAGTAGTTGTAACAGTAGTCATAGTTGTTGTTGTTGTTGTTGTAACAGCTGCAGCGGTAGTAATAGCAGCAACAACAGCAGCAGTGGTAGTAGTAGTTGTTGCTGTTGTTGTTGTTGTGTTTGTTATCGTAGTAAAAAAAGTGTTAAAGTAACAACAAGAAAAAAAACCCAACTGTACCAGTGAAAGCAAGTTAAGTACCAGTCACTGGACCTGTAAACCAGTCACCTAAAAGTACACTGACATTTACACGCAAGACATTTTCGCACCCTCAGCACGGATAAGAGAAAAGAAACCCTTTCTTCTTCTTTTTCTTCAGCACGTCAAAAAAAACAACAACCCACGTCTTACATAATGATGGGAAAGGACGGAATTGACATTTCTTGAGGGGAAAGAACCATTCCTTCTCTGACCTCAGCGCACAAGAGACAGACGAAGACACGTGCATCCCAGCCCTCTGCCGAGCCCCTGCAGCCGACTCAAGGGCGTCAGAACCCCCCAGTCCTCTGCCAGGCAATATTGATTGCACTTTGTATCGTTTTTTCCTCGTGCGTTTTCCGGATCACAAGGATCTTTTGCGCTGACCTTCCGTTCACAGTTCTTGCTCGGAAAACGTATATTTGTCAGTTTATTAACTCTGTGTGTGTGTGTGTGTGTGTGTGTGTGTGTGTGTGTGTGTGTGTGTGTGTGTGTGTGTGTGTGTGTGTGTGTGTGTGTGTGTGTGTGTGTGTGTGCGTGCGTGCGTGTGTGTGTGTGTGTGTGTGTGTGTGTGTGTGTGTGGTGATGGATCGAACGAATGTTTTAGTCCAGCTATCACATCGAAATTGAACGAACATACGCCACAAAAAAATAAAAAAAATAAAATAAAAAGAGAAAAAATAAGAAACGAACACCATCACCATCACCACCACCAAGAAGATGGTGATGGTGAAGAAGGATGTAGATGATGATAATGATGATGAATATTTGATAACAGTACTATTGTTGTTACCATTATCATTATTGTTACCATTACCATCATTAATTGTTGTTTTGTTTTTTACACGAATGATTTTTTTTTTTTTTAAAGTGGGGGGAAAAAAGAAAGAGCACCTGAAACCACTTGGTGGTCAAAATGCAGATGAAACAGACACAAAATTCCAAATCGAGTGTATGTACACAAATATATTTCATCTTCCTGCGTGTGCATGCGAGGCATTGACGCTCACAACTGATTTCGACAGAAGAACAAAATGAAATCATGACAATGAAATGAGGTGCTGGTGCAAGACATTTAACATCAGGTACACTGATCACTTCACCAAACAACAAGTGCGCCAAATCACCAAGCACCACACACACTGGATATCCAAACACTAAAAAACACCTGAGCTGGTACGGCTACGCACCAGTATCCAATGGCCTTGGTACGACAATCCAATGGCCTTGGTACGACAATCCAATGGCCTTGGTACGACAATCCAATGGCCTTGCTAAGACAGTCCAATGGCCAATGGCCTTGGTACGACAATCCAATGGCCTTGGTACGACAATCCAATGGCCTTGCTAAGACAGTCCAATGGCCTTGCTAAGACAGTCCAATGGCCAATGGCCTTGGTACGACAATCCAATGGCCTTGGTACGACAATCCAATGGCCTTGGTACGACAATCCAATGGCCTTGCTAAGACAGTCCAATGGCCTTGCTAAGACAGTCCAATGGCCTTGCTAAGACAGTCCAATGGCCTTGCTAAGACAGTCCAATGGCCTTGCTAAGACAGTCCAAAGGCCAAGACAATCCAATGGCCTTGCTGAGACAATCCAATGGCCTTGGTACGACAATCCAATGGCGTTGCTAAGACAATCCAATGGTCTTGCTAAGACAGTCATCCAAGGAACTGCTGAGTGAGGGAAACAGACCCCCCGCCCACGCCCCCGCATCCCCCCCACCCCCGCCAAAAAAAACAACAACAACAAAAAAAAAACAAACAACAAAAAAAGAGCAACAACAACAACAACAACAACAACAACAACAAAACCCCAAAAAACCACCAAAAAACGATGGATTGACAACGCTGCAGTATGGACGGAAAAAAAATTGCTAATAGCCAGGCTTTGACATTGTTCCTACGGAACTAGAGGAAATCTGATGAACAGTTTTTCTGTGCGGCACCCTAATGACTGTTCGAGGAGTTAGGAAAATGAAGAAGAAGTGAGAGGAGGAAGAAGAAGAACTCTGAACTCAGAACTCAGAACGGTTTTTTTTTTATTCAAGGATTAAGATTTTAGGCATGACCCATTATTCCACCATGTCCTTGCTGATCTACATCAGTTACAATAACACATATATTATTTAATTGAAAAGGGAGAAAGCGAGAAGAAAAACAAAACAAAACAGAAAAAAAAGTCCTGCAGAAGGAATTTGATAAAGAACACACACACACAGACACACAGACACACACACACACACCCACACACACACACACACACACACACACACACACACACACACACACACACACACACACACAGATTGACAGATGGATCAGATAGAGAGAGGGGGGGGTGGAGGAGAAATATGTACGTACGTACGTATGTGCGCACACAGACGAGAAGAAGAAGAAGAAGAAGAAGAAGAAGAAGAAGAAGAAGAAGAAGAAGAAGAAGAAGAAGAAGAAGAAGAAGATTGATTGATCGATTGGATCTTAAATGGGTAAAGAATTAGGCACAGTAAAGGCCTTTTCTTTTACAATTCTGTCCATTTAACGACATAAAAAATAAAGAACGAACGACACAAAACATAAAAATAAAGAAATAAACTGAAATAAAATAAAATAATAAGAACGACGAATAAGAATAGGAACTTGAATAGTCTATTAAAGGTAACAAAGCGATGAAAAACTGGAACAATTGGTACATTACATGTACATAGGTACTTACACACACACACACACACACACACACACACACACACACACACACACACACACACACACACACACACACACACACACACACACACACACACACACACACACACACACACACACACACACACACACACACACACACACACACAAAATTATAAAACAAGCAACAAAGACATACGTACACATTCACGCCCACACACTCAAACACACACAAACACACACACGCACTTACTGTTCACACATACACATACATTCAATTTTTCATTCATCATGGCATGGCAGCTAGTGGACTGAGTACAAGCAAGCATTTGCAAAAGACCGCGAGTAGGTTAATCAAATGTATCGAATAGAAATATTCTTATCTTAGTTTTAAAGAGAGATATGGCTGGAATTTGACGACATGTCTTTGGAAGCATGTTCCATTCGATGCTTCCATTAAATGAGAGACTCATCTTAAATAAATCAATTTTAGGCTTTGGGACAATAGCTCTATCTGAATTACGTTGGAACTGGAAACAAAATAACGATTTTAAATATTGTGGGCATGCGTTATGAACAATTTTATGCATAAGAATCAATGTGTTATATCTAATAAGTAGATGAACAGGTAATATTTGAAGTTCTTTGTACATATTGTGCACAGATCCACCTGTGGTATTTACATGGTTAATCATCTTAATGGCACGTTTTTGTAAAGAAGAAGAAGAAGAAGAAGAAGAAGAAGAAGAAGAAGAAGAAGAAGAAGAAGAAGAAGAAGAAGAAGAAGAAGAAGAAGAAGAAGAAGAAGAAGAAGAAGAAGAAGAAGAAGAAGAAGAAGAAGAAGAAGAAGAAGAAGAAGAAGAAGAAGAAGAAGAAGAAGAAGAAGAAGAAGAAGAAGAAGAAGAAGAAGAAGAAGAAGAAGAAGAAGAAGAAGAAGAAGAAGAAGAAGAAGAAGAAGAAGAAGAAGAAGAAGAAGAAGAAGAAGAAGAAGAAGAAGAAGAAGAAGAAGAAGAAGAAGAAGAAGAAGAAGAAGAAGAAGAAGAAGAAGAAGAAGAAGAAGAAGAAGAAGAAGAAGAAGAAGAAGAAGAAGAAGAAGAAGAAGAAGAAGAAGAAGAAGAAGAAGAAGAAGAAGAAGAAGAAGAAGAAGAAGAAGAAGAAGAAGAAGAAGAAGAAGAAGAAGAAGAAGAAGAAGAAGAAGAAGAAGAAGAAGAAGAAGAAGAAGAAGAAGAAGAAGAAGAAGAAGAAGAAGAAGAAGAAGAAGAAGAAGAAGAAGAAGAAGAAGAAGAAGAAGAAGAAGAAGAAGAAGAAGAAGAAGAAGAAGAAGAAGAAGAAGAAGAAGAAGAAGAAGAAGAAGAAGAAGAAGAAGAAGAAGAAGAAGAAGAAGAAGAAGAAGAAGAAGAAGAAGAAGAAGAAGAAGAAGAAGAAGAAGAAGAAGAAGAAGAAGAAGAAGAAGAAGAAGAAGAAGAAGAAGAAGAAGAAGAAGAAGAAGAAGAAGAAGAAGAAGAAGAAGAAGAAGAAGAAGAAGAAGAAGAAGAAGAAGAAGAAGAAGAAGAAGAAGAAGAAGAAGAAGAAGAAGAAGAAGAAGAAGAAGAAGAAGAAGAAGAAGAAGAAGAAGAAGAAGAAGAAGAAGAAGAAGAAGAAGAAGAAGAAGAAGAAGAAGAAGAAGAAGAAGAAGAAGAAGAAGAAGAAGAAGAAGAAGAAGAAGAAGAAGAAGAAGAAGAAGAAGAAGAAGAAGAAGAAGAAGAAGAAGAAGAAGAAGAAGAAGAAGAAGAAGAAGAAGAAGAAGAAGAAGAAGAAGAAGAAGAAGAAGAAGAAGAAGAAGAAGAAGAAGAAGAAATTTTGGGAAACAGGTTGGTCGAATACTCCAGAGCTACAATTACGTTTCGGGCATAGAATGGTCGATGATTAATACGCAACTATAAGATTTTTGGCACATAAGAAAGTTAGCTTACCTCTAGATTTCAAGATCAATGTCCTCAGTTAGCGCGGTGATCTCGGTGGGAGCTTACTGTAAATATACATCTAATGCGTCGTGCTGTGTCTCTGGGGTAAACCATTGTACCGGCGACCATCCCTTGGAATTTACAGGACACTTCAACCGCGGTTCCTACACTTTGTTTTGTGCTCTGGGGAATTTTTCATCGATTTTCAGAGGTACCTTTATTATGATAGAAATGATAATAATTCAAATAATAATAATAATAATATCATTTATTTTCAAATATCATCATCTTAGATGAACAGACTATAAATAAATAAACGAACGCACAGAAGAAAGTCGATGATTCATAACATGCTTTTACATGTCTGACACAGAAAGATGGATGATTTATAACCCATTATCAAATTGTTGGCAATAATGAAATCATCCATCTTTTTGATGTGTTTTCTT
>NC_134901.1:21902052-21904552 GCF_041734735.1 Babylonia areolata
GACTGAGGAAGGATATGAGACAGAGAGAGAGAACAGAATGTGGAAAAGATAGAGTACAAAATGTCAAATGGAGAGGGTGGATGTCAGTGACTGGAGAAAGAAAAAAAACATAATATTGGAGTAATTGCAGGTTCTTGCAGTAATTGAGAGAAGGGAGTTCATTGCATCAAACGAAATTAAAGAAGCCGTGAATGTGTGTTTTCTGGGATGTAGGGGGAAAGGGGTGGGAGAGTTAGCTTATGACTTTAATTCCTGCTCTGGATCACGTATCACGTGGACATGGTGGAAGAGGAGAAGAAGGAGAAGAAGAGGGCTTAATGCAAGCTTTCCTGTTTCTGAAATCCTTGCTGGTGTTTACGACACGCTGCACGCACTCTGCTTTATATCTTAAGACATAAGCAGCCAAACTCTTTTTTTTTCCAAACGGACTTTACTGCCTTCTACTCTCTCTCTCTCTCTCTCTCTCTCTCTCTCTCTCTCTCTCTCTCTCTCTCTCTCTCTCTCTCTCTCACACACACACACACACACACTTTCTCTGTCTGTCTTTCTCTGTGTCTCTTTCTCTGTCTCTCTGTCTCTGTCTGTCTGTCTGTCTCTCTCTCCGTCTCTGTCTCTGACTCTCTGTCTGTGTGTGTCTCTCAATGTCTCATTTCTCTGTGTCTCTCTGTCTCTGTCTGCCTGTGTCTCTCTGTCTGTGTCTCTCTCTCTTCGCTTCCGGTTCCTCACAGTATCGTTCCCTCCCTTCAAACCGTGTCTGGCATCACATCGTCGAAGAATCGTTTTTTTGTGGTTTTTTTTTTCATTTTCCTTATATCACAACCCAACTCCTTCCCAAGCCTAGTGCTGATGGTAAAAACCTTCTTCCTTCACACTTTCAGACACAGTACTTCAAACGAAAATTCCGGAAAGTCAGTAAAAAAAACAAAAAAGCCCCAAAACACACACACACACACACACACACACACACACACACACACACACACACACACACACACACACACACACACACACACACACACACACACACACACACACACACACACACACACAAACAAACAAAAACAAAAACAAAGAAACAAACAAAAACCATCTCAAAGGAAAGAGGGCAGTGTAATCACATGTCTATCGGCTTCGTGAGTATCTTACTTTCTTTTTTTTTTCTTCTTTTTTTTTTCTTTTTTTTAAGAAGGGTGTTACAGCCCATGCGTTAATGCGTTGGACTTCCAATCTGAAGGTCCCGGGTTTGGATCCTTCGATTGGAAAAAGGGTGCAATTTTTTTTTTCAGATCTCCCATGTGAACAGATTGCAGTCCTGCTTATGCCTGAACCCCCTGTGTTTATACGTATACACACGCAGAAGATCAGATACGCACGTTAAAGATCCCGTAATCCATGTCAGAGTTCGGAAGGTTATGAAAACAAGAAACATGCCCGGCAATCACCCCCTCTGCCTGAGTTTCAGTTTCAGTTTCAGTAGCTCAAGGAGGCGTCACTGCGTTCGGACAAAACCATATACGCTACACCACATCTGCCAAGCAGATGCCTGACCAGCAGCGTGACCCAACGCGCTTAGTCAGACCTTGAGAAAAAAAAAAAGGGGGGGCCTGAAAATGGGACTAAAAACAGTCATACAAGTAAAAGCCTACTAGTGTATAAGATTCAACGTGAGAGTTACAAAAAAAAAAAAAAAACCGCGAAAAGAAACTCGCCTCCCAACTCTCTCACCAAAAAAGAGTGTTAGTGTGTGGGTATGGCGGTGAGGGACAAAGAGATGGGGTAGGGGTGAATGGTTGGTGGGGGGGGGGGGGGGGGGGGGGGGTCACGAAACGAAGAGATGAAGAGGAAGAAAAGAAGAAAGGAGAAGGAGGTGGTGCAGGCGATAACACATTTTGTTGTTGTTTTTGTTGGGGTTTTTTTGTTTGTTTTTTTTTGTTTTGTTTTTGCTTTGTTTTCTTTTTACGAAAACTTGCAGAATACAGAATACCTTATTATCTCAATACGAGAAATTCATGTGTGCTGTATTTTACGTAAACAACACACGAAAATCACACTCACTCAATGTAAACACATAAAAAGACTTCTTGCGTGAGATGACGGAGACGGGACAGATCGCTTCGAGACTCAGAGCGAGTTCTGAAGGAAGTAAAGATGATCATGAGTGTGCATCCTCGGGGTGAATGATGACCTTATCCGTTTTTCTTTTTTTTTTTTTCTTTCTTTTTATCAGGCCACGTGGCAATGGTAGAAGAGGAATGGGCTTTTGACACTAACCGCTCCCATGCGTCTCCTAAGTTTATTTGCTTTGAACAACACAGAGAAAAAAAATCAATATCAACCATTCTACCCCCATCCCCGAAAGAGGTCAATCGATTCTTTTTATGTGTTTTGTTCTGTTGTTTGGTTGTTGTTTTTTGGGTTGTTTTGTTGTTGTTGTTGTTGTTGTTGTTGTTGTTGGCTTTTTGGTGGAGGGAGGCTTTTTTAGGGTATGAAAGAAATGGAG
>NC_134901.1:21919552-21922052 GCF_041734735.1 Babylonia areolata
ACACACACACACACACACACACACAGGTACACATACCCCCACCCCATTCCCCCCCCCCCCCCCCCCCCACACACACACAAGGCAAGAGACAGAGGGAGAGAGATGGGGAGCAGGAGGGTGAGAGCAGGCAGAGAGAGAGAGAGAGAGAGAGAGAGAGAGAGAGAGAGAGAGAGAGAGAGAGAGAGAGAGAGAGAGAGAGAGAGAGAGAGGAGTGGGGTGGGGAAGAGGAGTGAGAAAAAGGCAGGAAGTGAAGGTGAACGAAAAAAAAAAAGAAAAAGAAAAGAGATAGGTGGGAGGAATAAGTAACGAAGGGAGAGAACGAAGGCGAGAGAGAGAGAGAGAGAGAGAGAGAGAGAGAGAGAGAGAGAGAGAGAGAGAGAGACAGAGACAGAGACAGAGACAGACAGACAGACAGACAGACATAGACAGAGAGAGACAGAGACAGACAGACAGAGAGACAGAGATAGACAGACAGACAGAGACAGAGACATAGACAGAGAGAGACAGAGAGACAGAGACAGACAGACAGAGATAGACAGAGAGACAGAGACAGAAAGACAGAGGCAGAGACAGAGACAGAGACGGAGAGATGTAGGTAAAGAAGCAAACAGAAAAACAACAACAACAACAAAAAACAAAACAAAAACAACAACAACAAAAAACAAACAAAAAAACCAGACATGGTGAGAAATAGTGAGAGATAAAGTAGCAACGGAATGAACTACTTTAGACATAAAAGAAAATGAAAAACCCTTTGAAAATGATAACAATTCAAATCGGTCTAAAGGTTAAAATGATTTTGTTTCGACACATCGAAATTGGAAAAACAAAACAAAAAAAACACCGAGTCAATAGACACCATTATTATTTTTCTTCTCTTTTTGTTTTCCACTTGTGTGTTTATCATTTGATAACTGTCAACGAGTACATCGCTAGCTAGTTTTGCATTGAGAATGCAGAAAAAAAAAAAAAAAAAAAAAAAAAAAAAAAAAAAAAAAAAAACCGTTGCAAAAAGCACAAGTTTTAGAAAGCAGACCATGACCATCTTGACAAGACAGATCCAAGAATAAGAGAGAGCAGAACGTCATTTTGCAATCCTAACTCACTCAGTACGGCCAGTCCTCTCTTCTCCTCTGCACAGACCCCTCGGATGTCCAGTGGGTGTCTGAATGACCCAACCTTTAGCTTCCGTCGTCAGAATTGTGGTACTCTTTGTCAACATTCACCTCTTCAGTATAAGAGCCTTCCGCTTGCAATATATTGATGGTGGTAATTGGGGTGAAACGCTGTTAACGTTGTCTCTTTCGCCGTTCGTATGGAGAGAGCTAAAAGCCTGTGTCTTCAATTCTGGTAGCACCTGAGAGTGACTGTCGGTTTTTTTTCTTTTCTTTTTTTTTTCCCCCACACTTGTTATGTTTGTGTGGTTGGTTGGTTGGTTGGTTTCCAGTCAGTTCTATGCAGATCAAGCTCGTCCCCAAACTGCCCTCATCTTCGACGTTCGTGGGCTGCGACTCACACCTTCACTCCTTTGTACGAGTGGGCCTTTAACAGTTTGAGCGTTTAAATCGCGTCATGTGGTCAACCATTCCCCCTCCCCCCCCCCCCCCCCCCTTTTTTTTTTTTTTTTTTTTTTTTTTTTTTTAGGAGGGGGGTGAGGGGAGGGGGTACATGCACAGTAAACAAAAATCTACCCATTCATTAATATTCTCTGTCTCTCTCTGTCTCTGTCTCTCTCTCTCTCTCCGTCCGCTCCCTGCATTTCTTCTCGAAATGATTGTTTGTTTTGTAAATGTCAGACTCGATAACCGCAGCTTCAATTCAATGACCATTTTCAACTCTGTCCCTTTAACCTTTATCTTTGAGCAGAAATGTAAATAAATAGACTGAAAAAAAAGACTTGAAATGTGCTGCGATGAATGAAATACAAAAAAAAGAAGAAAAAAAAAGAAATAAAATATTGTTTTTAAGAGCTAGAATGAAACGAACACACTTTTGAAATAAAATAAGATTAGAATAAAAACAAATAATAAACCAGATGAAAAACTACCTTGACACTCTTGTTCTCTGCCCATCTATAATTAGAATAAACCTATCTGTAAATACATCCTTCATCCACCGAAAAAAAAATGTATTGCATAATATTTGCAACGTTCTTATTCCGTGCAAGTTGGGCTTGCTGCGATTTTCGTCTGTTCGGACAGTACAAGACGTGGTGGCACAGCCGGACAATACGTAACATCAGCAGAACCTAAAACGAATGTTGACAGTACAGCTACGATTCCATTTACGCAACGAAGCTCTACGGTAAATGCCTTGCAGACACGGCGCTACGATAAAAAAAAAAAACAACAACTTTTCGTCCGGTGTCGAAAGCAGATTTCAGTTTCAGTCTAAAAGCAAAAAAAAAAAAAATTAAAAAAAAAAAATAAAGAAAAAGAAAAAAGTTTGTCAAAATTATGTTGATATCTTATTTCACTGCATAATGCGTATGCACAGTGTA
>NC_134901.1:21934552-21949552 GCF_041734735.1 Babylonia areolata
TCTGTTTTTGTATCTAGCTCGAACACTCGCCAGTTCTTCACTTCATTTCACAGGGGTCGTATGAAAACAGTCCCCGACAATTCCCCTATTAACATCAACGAAACATCCAGCCTCATCACCGCTGTCTCCATTGGAGAACGGCTGGACTTCACAATATCTGTCCGGGCTTGCTCCCTCGTCGACTCTTGTCAACACTCACTTAAAACTGGTCGTGTTCCCAAGTGTTGTATTCCGATCCTCTGACACTGCGTGTGTTTCGTTTTATTGTTCGTCTCTCCTCTGCCTCTCTCAACGTCTCTCTCTGTCTCTGTCTCTCTTTCTATCTATCTGTCACTTTTTTTTTCTTTTTATCCATCTCTCCTTCTTTCTGTTTCACTCTCGTTCCTATCCATCTTTTTTTTTCCATTTCTTTCTGTCTTTCTTATCTCAGTGACTGGGTGAGTGGAGTCCATACAAATGGATATTGTCCCATATCCACACTATATCGCCATTGAAGGTTATACTATTGCTTTCGTTGACTGGCCACACCTCTAGACTGTCAGTATTCCTTGATAATACATTTGATCCCACCCAATCATTTTCAAAACACTATTGTGGTGTTGTTGGGTTTTGTTTGGGTTTTTTTGTGTGTTTTTTTTTGGGGGGGTTAAGCACTTGGAGTTGGCTGTTACCCCCTTTCTTGCTCCTACCTCCCCTCTTTGCCTGTCTCCCCCCCTCCCCACACACACACCTGCCACCACCACCCGACCTCCTTCCATCTTTATCTCTGCAAATACTGTGTTTTGTGTATCGTATCCTTTCATGAGGGGCGATCAATGGTCCTCACACAACTGCATCCATATCCGCATCTACCGCTCCTTTTTTTTTTTTTAATGAAAACAGTCGTATGAAAACGGTTCCCGACAATTCCCCTATTAACATCAACGAATCATCCAGCCTCATCACCGTTGTCTCCATTGGAGAACGGCTGGACTTCACAATATCTGTCCGGGCTTTACTCCCCCGTCGACTCTTGTCAACACTCACTTAAAATTGGTCGTTTTCCCAAGTGTTGTATTCCGATCCTCTGACACTGCGTGTGTTTCGTTTTATTGTTAGTCTCTCCTCTGCCTCTCTCAACGTCTCTCTCTGTCTCTGTCTCTCTTTCTATCTATCTCTCACTTTTTTTCTTTTTATCCATCTCTCCTTCTTTCTGTTTCACTCTCGTTCCTATCCATCTTTTTTTTTCCATTTCTTTCTGTCTTTCTTATCTCAGTGACTGGGTGAGTGGAGTCCATACAAATGGATATTGTCCCATATCCACACTATATCTCCATTGAAGGTTATACTATTGCTTTCGTTGACTGGCCACACCTCTACACTGTCAGTATTCATTGATAATACATTTGATCCCACCCAATAATTTTCAAAACACTATTGTGGTGTTTTTTTTTGTTTTTTTTTTTTTGTTTTTTTTTTGGGGGGGGGGGGCGTGGGGGGGGGTTAAGCACTTGGAGTTGGCTGTTACCCCCTTTCTTGCTCCTACCTCCTCTCTTTGCCTGTCTCCCCCCCCCCCTCCCCACACACACACCTGCCACCACCACCCGACCTCCTTCCATCTTTATCCCTGCAAATACTGTGTTTTGTGTATCGTATCCTTTCATGAAGGGCGATCAATGGTCCTCACACAACTGCATCCATATCCGCATCTACCGCTCCTTTTTTATTTATTTATTTTATTTTTTTATGAAAACAGTCGTATGAAAACAGTCCTCGACAATTCCCCTATTAACATCAACGAAACATCCAGCCTCATCACCGCTGTCTCCATTGGAGAACGGCTGGACTTCACAATATCTGTCCGGGCTTGCTCCCTCGTCGACTCTTGTCAACACTCACTTAAAACTGGTCGTGTTCCCAAGTGTTGTATTCCGATCCCCTGACACTGCGTGTGTTTCGTTTTATTGTTCGTCTCTCCTCTGCCTCTCTCAACGTCTCTCTCTGTCTCTGTCTCTCTTTCTATCTATCTGTCACTTTTTTTTTTCTTTTTATCCATCTCTCCTTCTTTCTGTTTCACTCTCGTTCCTATCCATCTTTTTTTTTTCCATTTCTTTCTGTCTGTCTTATCTCAGTGACTGGGTGAGTGGAGTCCATACAAATGGATATTGTCCCATATCCACACTATATCGCCATTGAAGGTTATACTATTGCTTTCGTTGACTGGCCACACCTCTAGACTGTCAGTATTCCTTGATAATACATTTGATCCCACCCAATCATTTTCAAAACACTATTGTGGTGTTGTTGGGTTTTGTTTGGGTTTTTTTGTGTGTTTTTTTGGGGGGGGTTAAGCACTTGGAGTTGGCTGTTACCCCCTTTCTTGCTCCTACCTCCCCTCTTTGCCTGTCTCCCCCCCTCCCCACACACACACCTGCCACCACCACCCGACCTCCTTCCATCTTTATCTCTGCAAATACTGTGTTTTGTGTATCGTATCCTTTCATGAGGGGCGATCAATGGTCCTCACACAACTGCATCCATATCCGCATCTACCGCTCCTTTTTTTTTTTTTAATGAAAACAGTCGTATGAAAACGGTTCCCGACAATTCCCCTATTAACATCAACGAATCATCCAGCCTCATCACCGTTGTCTCCATTGGAGAACGGCTGGACTTCACAATATCTGTCCGGGCTTTACTCCCCCGTCGACTCTTGTCAACACTCACTTAAAATTGGTCGTTTTCCCAAGTGTTGTATTCCGATCCTCTGACACTGCGTGTGTTTCGTTTTATTGTTAGTCTCTCCTCTGCCTCTCTCAACGTCTCTCTCTGTCTCTGTCTCTCTTTCTATCTATCTCTCACTTTTTTTCTTTTTATCCATCTCTCCTTCTTTCTGTTTCACTCTCGTTCCTATCCATCTTTTTTTTCCATTTCTTTCTGTCTTTCTTATCTCAGTGACTGGGTGAGTGGAGTCCATACAAATGGATATTGTCCCATATCCACACTATATCTCCATTGAAGGTTATACTATTGCTTTCGTTGACTGGCCACACCTCTACACTGTCAGTATTCATTGATAATACATTTGATCCCACCCAATAATTTTCAAAACACTATTGTGGTGTTTTTTTTTTTTTTGTTTTTTTTTTTTTTGGGGGGGGGGGGGGGGGCGTGGGGGGGGTTAAGCACTTGGAGTTGGCTGTTACCCCCCCTTTCTTGCTCCTACCTCCTCTCTTTGCCTGTCTCCCCCCCCCCCTCCCCACACACACACCTGCCACCACCACCCGACCTCCTTCCATCTTTATCCCTGCAAATACTGTGTTTTGTGTATCGTATCCTTTCATGAAGGGCGATCAATGGTCCTCACACAACTGCATCCATATCCGCATCTACCGCTCCTTTTTTATTTATTTATTTTATTTTTTTATGAAAACAGTCGTATGAAAACAGTCCTCGACAATTCCCCTATTAACATCAACGAAACATCCAGCCTCATCACCGCTGTCTCCATTGGAGAACGGCTGGACTTCACAATATCTGTCCGGGCTTGCTCCCTCGTCGACTCTTGTCAACACTCACTTAAAACTGGTCGTGTTCCCAAGTGTTGTATTCCGATCCCCTGACACTGCGTGTGTTTCGTTTTATTGTTCGTCTCTCCTCTGCCTCTCTCAACGTCTCTCTCTGTCTCTGTCTCTCTTTCTATCTATCTGTCACTTTTTTTTTTCTTTTTATCCATCTCTCCTTCTTTCTGTTTCACTCTCGTTCCTATCCATCTTTTTTTTTTCCATTTCTTTCTGTCTGTCTTATCTCAGTGACTGGGTGAGTGGAGTCCATACAAATGGATATTGTCCCATATCCACACTATATCTCCATTGAAGGTTATACTATTGCTTTCGTTGACTGGCCACACCTCTAGACTGTCAGTATTCATTGATAATACATTTGATCCCACCCAATAATTTTCAAAACACTATTGTGGTGTTGTTGGGGTTTTTTGTTTGTTTGTTGTTGTTGTTGTTGTTTTTTTTTGTTTTGTTTTTTTTTTTTTTTTTGGGGGGGGGGGGTTAAGCACTTGGAGTTGGCTGTTACCCCCTTTCTTGCTCCTACCTCCCCTCTTTGCCTGTCTCCCCCCCTCCCCACACACACACCTGCCACCACCACCCGACCTCCTTCCATCTTCATCTCTGCAAATACTGTGTTTTGTGTATCGTATCCTTTCATGAGGAGCGATCAATGGTCCTCACACAACTGCATCCATATCCGCATCTACCGCTCCTTTTTTTTTATGAAAACAGTCGTATGAAAACGGTTCCCGACAATTCCCCTATTAACATCAACGAAACATCCAGCCTCATCACCGCTGTCTCCATTGGAGAACGGCTGGACTTCACAATATCTGTCCGGGCTTGCTCCCTCGTCGACTCTTGTCAACACTCACTTAAAACTGGTCGTGTTCCCAAGTGTTGTATTCCGATCCTCTGACACTGCGTGTGTTTCGTTTTATTGTTCGTCTCTCCTCTGCCTCTCTCAACGTCTCTCTCTGTCTCTGTCTCTCTATCTGTCTCTCACTTTTTTTCTTTTTATCCATCTCTCCTTTCTGTTTCACTCTCGTTCGTATCCATCTATCTTTTTTTTTCCCCATTTCTTTCTGTCTTTCTTATCTCAGTGACTGGATGAGTGGAGTCCATACAAATGGATATTGTCCCATATCCACACTATATCGCCATTGAAGGTTATACTATTGCTTTCGTTGACTGGCCACACCTCTAGACTGTCAGTATTCCTTGATAATACATTTGATCCCACCCAATAATTTTCAAAACACTATTGTGTTCTTCTTGTTGTTGTTGGTGGTGTTTGTTTGTTTGTTTGTTGTTGTTTTGTTTTGTTTTTCTTTTTTCTTTCTTTTTTGTTTTTTTTAAACACTTTGAGATGGCTGTGACCCCCTTTCTTGCTCCTACCTCCCCTCTTTGCCTGTCTCCCCCCCCCCCCACCTGCCACCACCACCCGACCTCCTTCCATCTTTATCTCTCCAAATACTGTGTTTATTTGTGTATCGTGTCTTTTCATGAGGGGCGATCAATGGTCCTCACACAACTGCATCCGTATCCACATCTACCACTCCTTTTCTTTTCTTTTTTTTTTCCTCTTCCACTATTTTTGTATCTAGCTCGAACACTCGCCAGTTCTTCACTTCTTTTCACAGGGGTCGTATGAAAACAGTCCCCGACAATTCCCCTATTAACATCAACGAAACATCCAGCCTCATCACCGCTGTCTCCATTGGAGAACGGCTGGACTTCACAATATCTGTCCGGGCTTGCTCCCTCGTCGACTCTTGTCAACACTCACTTAAAACTGGTCGTGTTCCCAAGTGTTGTATTCCGATCCTCTGACACTGCGTGTGTTTCGTTTTATTGTTCGTCTCTCCTCTGCCTCTCTCAACGTCTCTCTCCTGTCTCTGGCTCTCTCTTTCTTTCTATCCGTCTCTGTCTTTGTCTCTGTCTCTCTCTCTTTTTCTCTCCCTCTCATCTCTTTCGTTCTATATATGTGTATCTGTCTCTGTATTTATCTATAATACAAAGAGTCGTACAAAATTGCAGCGATATATAGAAACAACCTCCACTGGAGAGACAAAAAAGGAAACAACAACAACAAAACAACCCAATCATCGAAGATTATTTTCACTCCCTCATTTCCTCTGTCGCATATAGTCTCTCTCTTTCAGAAGCCAAAAGCTAGCTGGCCTGTTCAGTACTCCCTCATTTAAGCACACACTTAAAACGGAACGATATCCGCAGACAGTCCTTTCTCCTTTCAATCTTCAGCCACTATTGCTGTCCCGTTTGCTGCCTTTTTCTTCGTCTCTGCCATTGAAACTGTCTGTCTGTGGAGATCTCTGTCCGTTCCTGGCCTCTTTCTTATTTTCTCTTCTCTTTTTTTTTTTTTTTTTTCTCTCCCTCTCTCCCCGCCCATCTTTATTATCCCCAGTGACTGGAGGAAAAGGAGAAAGGTCCAAGATGATAATTCTGCTCCACAAAAATGGAATTTCCATCTTCTGAGCTGTCTGGACCGCGGGTAACAATTTGGCTTTTTTTCTTTTCTTTTTTTTTTTTTTTTGGGGGGGGTGGGGGCGCCTGTACCCTCCTCCACCCCTTCAGTTCCCTAAATTCCATGCTCACTTGAAACCGATCGTTAACCTCTGAAACCATCCCATTCTTTTAGGACTGCCGCAGCTGTCCAACAGGTCCTTTTCCCTCCCTCGTCTCCTCCCTACTCCTTTGTCTCACAGTATCCCTACTTATCTCTTTTTCCCCCCTTGTCTTTTCTTATCGTAAGTGATCGGAGGAATGGTGGCGTCTTCTACGATTTAATGGAAATGTTCCTCAGCGCAGCGTCTCCATTGGAAGTTGTAATCTTGGCCTCATTGTCTGACTTGTTCATTCTCTCTTCTTTCGCTGGTTCGTGTCAATACTCACTGATGACAGGTCTGTTTCCCTTGCCCTTCATTGTATATGAATATCTCGAACGAAAGAAGAAATCGTTAACAAACGTTGCTCCTACCGTGCTGTTCCCCTCTCCCCGCCCCCTCTCTCTCTATTTTTTTCTCTCCCTCGTTTTCTCTCTCTTCCTTTCCCCCTCTGCCCTTCCTTCCCTCTCACTCTCGTGTGGACACAAACAACAAGAAATAG
This sequence comes from Babylonia areolata, assembly GCF_041734735.1. NCBI lineage: Eukaryota > Metazoa > Mollusca > Gastropoda > Neogastropoda > Buccinidae > Babylonia > Babylonia areolata. The sequence continues at coordinate 21,941,224 of NC_134901.1, forward strand.
AGTATTTTACGACTCGGCAAATCCTATTTTCATGCCGTGCTTATTATTATAATAAAAAAAGCAATCAGTACGGGTCTATGTCCCCGAAGACATTTGTTCTTCGCCTTATGTACTGCTACACCTGTCATCTCTATCTCCTTTTCACTTACTCTCGTATATATATATATATATATATATATATATATATATATATATATATATATATATATATATATATATATATATATATATATATATATATATATATATATATGTTTTCGCTCGGTGTTGTAAACGAAATGTTGCCGGAGAGTGGAATACTGAAGGAGATGATCGGGAAGTGTGGAGGCTGGTAATTCATGTTTTTTTTTGTTTGTTTTTTTTAAAAATTATTTTTGTTAATGTTTCTGTTTGTTTCCCTCTTCTTTTTTTTCCACTTTTGTTCCTCTTTCAGAGGAAGGCTGGATATATATATATATTGCTTATATATTTCCCTCGCCAATAAAGAACTTGTATGTCTGTTTCCCTGTCTGCCTGTCTGTTTCTGCCTGTCTGAACCATTAAACTTACCTAACCTATATATGAAATGTAATGTGAAACGTTCACAGTTAATTCAGTTCCACTGCCAAACGAACACACACACTGCTTCGGGGTTTTTGTTGTTGTTGTTTTTTGTGTTGTTTTTTTTCAAATCTGACTTCTTTTTCTAATTTTCGTGCAAATCGTGACGAAACAAAGCACGCTGTTACGGGATCAGTGATGTATATCAAATGTGACCTTTTTGTAACAAAAAAATAACCAGGCGCGCAGACGCGCGTGCAAGAACGCATGGAGGTTCGCAAGCATACAGACAGTTGCATAGAAACAAAAACATGCACACCTCCGCACACATACACATACACATTCACAGAGAGAGAGAGAGAGAGAGAGAGAGAGAGAGAGAGAGAGAGAGAGAGAGAGAGAGAGAGAGAGAGAGAAGGTGGAATGAGAAGAAAGTGGATATTCTGATCAATATCTACAGACACACATTAAACAATTGTTGTTTCAGGATGCAATCACACATGTTGTTGTTGTTGTTGTTTTTCTTCTGTCAGAACGTGTGCCTGTAGATTTCTCTTCGTGATGAAAATAATGCTGATATAACATTGTTGATATCCTACAGCCTGCCTATGATTCCAAAACTTTTTTTTTTTTTTTTTTTTTTTTTTTTGGGGGGGGGGGGGGGGGGGGGGGGGGGGTGGGGGGGGGGGGGGGGGGGGGGGGTTGTGGATCATGACGCAAAGCTACAGCTTCTACTTTCCTTCCTTGGTTCGATTTGATTTGATATGGATATCTATATAGCGCCCAAGCGCTTTACAAACTCGGGGTCATTTGCACAACAGGTGCCCTACCTGGGTAGAGCCGACTGACGGCTGCCACTGGGCGCTCATCATTCGTTTCCTGTGTCATTCAATTATAATTATTTCAGGCATGCACACATACACACTCAGACAGACATGTAACATTGTATGTGTATAACCGTTTTTTGTCTATTTACCCCCGCCATGTAGGTAGCCACCTTACGTTTTCGGGGTGTACATACTGGGTATGTTCTTGTTTTCATAACCCACTGAACGCTTACGTGGATAACAGGGTCTTTAACGTTGCGAGTGCGATCTTCTGCGAAGTGATATTACCTCATTATATATATATATATATATATATATATATATATATATAGAGAGAGAGAGAGAGAGAGAGAGAGAGAGAGAGAGAGAGAGAGAGAGTGAGTGAGAGAGAGAGAGAGAGAGAGAGAGAGAGAGAGAGAGAGAGAGAGAGAGAGAGAGAGAGAGAGAGAGAGAGATTTGACCATAAAATGGATAGTTATCTCCAATCACGAAACTTTTCCAGGATTGGACTACATAAAGGGATCTCAGCAGTTCTTTTATCGCCTGCTTTAATATTTCTTGTTTACTCAGTTCTAAAACACTTCCATAGTATCAGTATCAGTATCAGTAGCTCAAGGAGGCGTCACTGCGTTCGGTCAAATCCATAAACACTACACCACACCTGCCAAGCAGATGCCTGACCAGCAGCGTAACCCAACGCGCTTAGTCAGGCCTTGAGAAAGAAAAAAAAATAAAATAAAATAAAATAACAAAAATTAAAACAAATAATTAAATAGACTGTGCGGACTTTGTGCGTAGTCTGTTATGCCTTGTAACTTTTGTCTGTCTGTGTGTGAGTCTTGCCCCGTGTACGGTGGTGGAAGTGTTGGGAAAGAAACATCAATGAAACCAACCCTTCCTCTGTGTCAACAGCCAGTGGTTTTAATATTAGCATATTCACCACCAATCACCCTCTCCATTCCCACTGCCTGTCACTTGCCCCACCCACTGCCCCTCCCCCCCCCCCCTTCCCCTGTCACTCACACCAGTTTCACTGTCTAATACACATTGCCCTCCTTCTGAAGGACTAAAATAACTCTCCTTTCTAAATTCCCGTCCAGGTCAAAACCATCTCTTTGATCCTATAAGTGTAAGCTGAAAACATGAGCCTTCTTGTCTCTTTCGAGAACAACGTGTTAAGGCTGGGACGCCATTGACACACTTGCAATCACTCAGTTCAGGTTGGTATAAAAAATAACTTGAAACCTCAGTGACGAACAATGACTGGTCAATACCAGTGGTCTGATGTTATGCTATCCCAGTAAGGCAAGACAGGCGACCCGTTCAGCATTCTCCATTCCCAGCTGTGCGAGGCGTGGACATTTTTGGATGTCAAAAAGTGTGTAGAGGTACGCAAGAGGGAACGCTCTCGCCTTTGCGTTCTCTTATCAAGTACACAGCAGGGAGTGAGTGTTAAGACTTAAGTTGGGTTTTTTTCTCCCCCTCTAAGTCTACGCTAATCCCATCGACTGTGGATAAATCCTTAACCGGAATCAAACCACGCGCTCAAGATTTGAATCGCTCTGTGTAAACCAGCCCAGCTGCCCCTTAAAAAACAAAACAACAAAAAAACTGACACAGCATTTGTTAATGCCAGCCGCGTCCGCAGTCTAGGGGTCGGTGTTCATTGTGCCTTTCTTGTTAATCAGCTGTCGGCCATTTCTGTCTCTCTGTCTCTCCTCCTCTGCCTCCTGTATGCCTCCAACTCCCGGAGTAAACGAAACACGCGCGCGAACGGGGTGTGTACAGAGAGATTGATTTCCTTTGGGGAGGGGTGGGGGGGTTGATTTTTCTTTCTTTTTTCTTTCTTTATTTTTTTTTTCCTATTGTTTTAGTCTACTAATTTCCCCGTCTCTCCCTCTCTCGCTGTCCCTCTCTCTCTCTCTCTCTCTCTCTCTCTTATCCTCCACGCGTGTGGTTCAGTGTTAAACGAGAGAGAGAACCAGTAACCAGGTACTGTGGAGTCTAGGGAGTCTGTTGTCGCTACTGCTGCAGCTACTGTCTTTGGCTGTCTGCCGGGTCAACGTGGGGGTGTGGGTGTGGGTGGTGGAGGTGGTGGTATGGTGGGTGCGTTGTTCTCGCCGTCTCTCTGTCTGTCTCTCTTTTTTTTTTTCTTTTTTTTTTTTTTTTTTTTATCGGTTTCAGTGTCTAACTCACTCGTTTTCGCTGTCCTTTTCCATTCTGTAGGTTTCGCTCTCGTGCTGTCTGCTGTGTCTGTTCTCTCTGTCTGTCTGTCTGTCTGTCTGTCTGTCTCTCTCTCTCTCTCTCTCTCTCTCTCTCTCTCTCTCCCTCTCTCTCTCCTGTCTTTCTCACGCCTCTTGTCTTTTCCAGTCTCAGTTTCTCTAATTTCTCCCCACCTCCGTGTCTTACTTCTGTCTCTTTTAACTATGCGAAACATCAACCTTCGTGTAATTGTGATTTTAAGTGGTATTGTACTTTCGTTTCTGCTTTGTGGTGATAGTAGTAGTAGTAGTAGTAGTAGTAATAGCAGCAGTAGTAGTAGTAGTAGTAGCAGCAGCAGTAGCAGTTACTAGTAGGAACAGGAGGAAAAAGAGAAGGAGGAGGAGGAGGTCAAAACATGCATTCATGAGACATGTCATACTCACATTCAGTAGATACCTGCAGCCCTCGGTGAAAGAAAGGGGGAATAGAAAGAATGAAAGAAAGAATGAAAGAAAGAAAACAGAGACAGAACCCGATCCGCGCGCGGGCGCACTCTATGCATAAACACACACATACTCTCGCACGCACACACACACACGCACACACACACACACACACACACACACACACACACACACACACACACACACACACACAGACTCACGCACACGCACACGCAAAAACGCGCGCGCGCGAGCCATACACACTCGCACGGACGCACACACCCCCTCGCCCCCTCCCCCTCCTAACCCCCTTCCCCCCTACCTCCCCCCCCACACACACACACACACACTCGCCGCATCTGAAGGTGTGACTGACGGAAGGGGAGAAGATGTGTATCTTCAGTGGAATATTGAAAAGAGACCATTGAAAGGGGAACCGATTATCTGTAGACTGTGAAGACTGGATTAGTTCCAGTGAGGACACACTGATGGAGGAGAGTGAGTTCCATTTGGGTCTGTCTTGTCCGGCCAGGAAAGCGGAATTGTCTGGGGGCCGCCTTTCACTTTGATCACCGGAATGAAATAGATTAGATAGACAGATAGACAGACAGATATATAGATAGATAGATGGATGGATAATACACATACATAAATACGTACATACATACATACATACGTATATACATATATACGTACATACATGCATACATGCATACATACATACATACATACATACATACATACATACAAACACGCGTAGAGACAGAGACAGACACAGACAGACAGACAGACAGAGACAGAGAGTCAACATTAGTTCAAAATGTAGTAAATGAGCAACCGACACTGATCTGATTAGTCAGATATGAGTTTTCGGTAACAATCTGTATTCATGTAATGCTTGCCCTTCAGGATCACAAATCTTAAATCAGTCATCTCATTCTCAGGCGTAGCGCCTTCCTCTGGTGGACGTGACAGCATTTTCAAGTGGTGGGATACTAATCATATGAGTTGGCTGATGAAATTATAAGTTCATTATTTACTACGTTACGCATTTTTGTATTACATTTATACAAATGTTTATGTCAAACATAAAGCACCATATACCTTTCAGTCAAATAAAAGCGATTTCTGTCTTCCTGAGTATAATTATGATTATTTGTAGCGTCTGCATAAATAACTGTGTCAAACCATGTTTTATAACGTTTAGTGCCTAGAGGGTCTTGTTCTTGGTTTTGCAGTTTTGTCCAGATGCCATTTATGTGTTATTTCACTTAAATACTGAGAGAGAGAGAGAGAGAGAGAGAGAGAGAGAGAGAGAGAGAGAGAGAGAGAGAGAGAGAGAGAGAGAGAGAGAGAGAGAGAGAACAAAATCATTGTTTTCAAGGATATTAGATAAACACTGGCGTGCTTTTTTTCATCCAGTCCCCGCCCTGAAACAGGGTCTACACTACACAATAATGCATTATATATATATATATATATATATACATATATATATATATATATATATATACATATATATATATATATATATATATATATATATATATATATATATATATATATATATATATATCATTGCATGCACTACGCAATGTTACTCAAAGTCATAGCGTGCGAACACAATACTACATAAAGGTATAAGCATGGTAATAATAAGATGCCCCCCCCCCCCCCACACACACACAGAGGCACAAACATGGTGTCAATAAACTACATTGGAAAATAACATTAGGGAACACACACATACACCCTCTCTCTCTCTCTCTCTCTCTCTCTCTCTCTCTCTCTCTCTCTCTCTCTCTCTCTCTCTCTCTCTCTCTCTCTCTCTGTGTTTCTGTCTGTCTGTCTGTCTATCTGTCTGTCTCTCTGTATCTCTCTCTCTCTCTCTCTCTCTCTCTCTCTCTCTCTCTCTCTCTCTCTCTCTCTCTTACACACACGCACACTTACACATTCATAAGCACACGTTGTGTGTGTTAACAAATATTCTATTAATGTGAATATGAAACAGTAAGTCTGATAAAAAAAAAATACACATAGCAATAACAGCTACTGCATGTAGAATAGTATATGAACATGAAAATGTCACAGGTAAACGAGACAGACAGACAGATAGACAGACAGACAGAGGGAAATGGAGACTGGTGGTCAGATAACCTCATATTACATAAAATCATATCATAGCGAACAGCAGGTCAAATAAAGAAAACAAAGTAACATGCATTGCAATCACCCAATTAATATATGTACACACACACACACACACACACACACACACACACACACACACATATATATATATATATATATATATATATATATATATATATATATATATATATATATATATATATATATATATATATATATATAACACATACATCAATACATTGAATTGACAATGAAGCAAATGGCAACTGCGGCATTGATATAACTACATTTAACAGACAGAAATGAAAGGACCAACAAAAGTAACATGTATTACAAACGAATGAAATATTATAAAATAATACTTCAATTCACACAAATAAACAGGGGTGCAGTATAATAATGATGAGGTGGGGAATGGGGGATCCTGGGCAACCATACACACCAAGAGTCAATCGGTATGAACAAAGTGGACAATACATTACACTGTCATAAGGTGGGAAAGGTAATGGTTTTTGAAGGTAGGGAGGCAGTGGTGTTGTTTAATTGTTGCTGGGAGTGAGTTCCATAGAGTGGCGCCTGAGTCAACCAAACTGGATTTGAACAAACCAGTTCTTGGGATTAGGATATGGACTTTTGGGGAATTCATTGATGAATTTACAGAAAATGTGTTTATCAGTGTTGGTGGTGCATTTCCTGTTATAATCATGTGCATTGTTCTTCCTTTGTTGAACTCTAATCTACGGATTAAAGGGAAAGTATTCGCTTGTTTATAGTCCAAAAGGGAAGTCTTTTTTAAGGAGTACCAGCTTGAGCCCCCGTTTATGAAGATCTAGTAATGGTTTTATGGTGTTCGCACTGGCGGAGTCCCATAGTGTTGATCCACAATCTATTGTAGACTGGATATGTGCTTGAAAAAGCAATTTCCGTGAGAGGAGGTCAAGGAAGTGCTTTATTTTGAACAGTTGATTGTTCTTCTGGGCTGTCCTTTTGCAAAGGGAAGTTATGTGAGGAATCCAAATGAGATTGTTGTCTCCAATATTACTCCTAGAACCTTATGATCACTATCCTGTTCAATAGGTTCATTTTTAAGTTGGATGGAAGGAATTTTATCGGTAGTGTTTTGCCTCTTTTGTCTGGTGGTGATCAACATGCATTTTGTTTCTTTGTGGATGGAGAGACACGTGGTTAAGTTCAGTCCATTGAACGAGTTCATCAGTACTTTAAGTCTTTAGCAAGAGCGTTAATGTCAGTATGGGATGTGTGGATTGTTGTCTCATCCGCAAAGAGTTCGAACGCAGATTTTTTTTTTTTTTTTTTTTTTTTTTTTTTTTTTTTTTTTTATGGAGAGGCAGGTCATTTATGTATATTGAGAATAGTAAAGGGCCTAAAACAGACCCCTGAGAAACGCCATAGTGCGGAGACTTCCACGCACTGTTGCCTGTTTGAGAAATATGATTGGAGTAAACTAAGACAACTGGTTGCCAGTCCACATAGTTCAAGTTTTCCAAGTAAGAGATTGTGGTCTATCACATCATTGCATTTTTTGAAATCAGCAAATCCGCAATACCTGCTGTTATTGATGTTGGCAAGTCAGTTATCAAGAGAGAGAGACAGAGAGAGAGATGGATGAAAATGGGGGAGGCGGGGGGGGGGGGGGGGAGTCAGACAGGCAGAGACATCGACAGGGAAGCAGTAGAACAGAAGTGGCCGATATAATTGAAAAGAAAATAGAATGTCTGGGAGGGAAAAGACTGAACGAAAAGAATACTGATAGGAGAAAGGGTCCGATTGCAATGCTGGATTGTTTCCCCTGGTTTTTTTCTTTCTTCTTTTTTTATGTCCTTAGTTCTAACAAAGAGAGAGACACACACACAAAAAGAGACGGAGAGAGACAGAGAGTGTGTGTGTGTGTGTGTTTGCGTGTGTGTGTTTGCGTGTGTGTGTGAGACAGAGAGAGAGACAGAGAAAGACACAGAGAGAGAGAGAGAGAGAGAGAGAGAGAGAGAGAGAGAGAGAGAGAGAGAGAGAGAGAGAGAGAGAGAGAGAGAGAGAGAGAGAGAGAGAGAGAGAGAGAACGACTTTTTGTTTTTAATTGCATAGGCCTGGCCCCTAGAAACGAAAAAAAGAACAATGAAAACTGCCTATTAAGGGAAACGGAAACATGAA
>NC_134901.1:21964552-21967052 GCF_041734735.1 Babylonia areolata
TGGCAGTGATAGAAGCAGAATTTTATTGCTGAGTCCGTCACAGCCATGTGTATTTTTTTTGTCCAAGGTTGGATATGTATTTACCGACCTCATAAACGGTTAGTTGTGGAATGTGAAATGTATCTTGTTGGCTGAGCCTGTCTGAACAAAATGATTTTAGACTGACTGGACATTCATACTGATCTGAGTTTTGTTTCAGACGATTTGTCAAACGTTCCACGATGGACAGGAAGTGGTTGTTAAAATCTGTTGCTGTGAAACAACCATATTTCAATGATTTTCCAGGAAATGACTTATTGGTCAGTGCATTGAGAGCTTTCCATATGGATGAAGTATTGTCTGATTCTGACGTCGTTATACTGTTAAAATATGTCTTTTTGGCCTGACGGACTAAGAACTTCACGTGTTTTCTTTGTTGCTTAAACGCGGAATAGTTTTGTTCTTTCTTGAGTTTATCTCTAATTTTGATCGCTATTGTTATGATGACAGTAAACCAAGGAGGTGTTGATGAATTTCCTACCCGTTTTCTTCTGACTGGGGCATGCTTGTCATAAACAGATAAAAAGATTCTATGAAATGCCGCGACCGCTTCATCTGGATCGTTAGATTCATAAATTTCCTTAAATGAGCATTCGCTAAGATCATGGAGAAAACCAACTTCGTTAAAGTGCTTATACGATCGATACGTGATGGTGGAGTGGGTTCTAGTTCTAGATGTTGGTATCTTACAGGCAACTGTACACTGTATAGCGAAGTGGTCACCGATACTGGTCTGGTGTACCTGAGCACTTACGACTCTGTCTGGATTATTAACATAGATGTGGTCAATCAGAGTTGAGCTGGATGACGTAACTCGCGTTGCTGACTGTATTACTTGGTGCAAATTAATTAGAGATATGGCAGAATCCCATGCCGGATGAGGTTTTTGAAAATCCATATTAAAGTCACCAAGAATGATAATGTCCCTGCCACGAGCAAAATCCTGTACCCTGTCCATCATGATGACAAAATCATCATACCACCCGAAATTGCTGGATGGGTTTCTATAAATGAATCCTAGTATAACTGGGCATTTTGCTACTTTCACCTCCAGCCAGATGCTTTCTACATTTATGGACTCTAAATCAAATCGTCTATTAGTAAAAGCTTCCATAGTGTCGTGGACATACGCAGCTATTCCGGTGTGTCCGGAATGAGTGGCATCTCTTCTGAACAATGAATAGTTTGGAATCACAATTACATCATCGTCTACAGCTGGGGACAGTCTAGACTCTGTTATTCCGAAAATGTGACAAATTCTAGTCTGGTCAAGGAAGACGTTCACATCAGTCGCTTTGTTCTCAAAATGGTAGACATTCAAATGACCCACAGTGAGATCATAAGTTTGCATTTTTGACATGAATGATGTAGGTCTACACTTCAATTAACACTTCTTAAAAAAAGGTGAAGCAGACAATAGTTTCACAAAACACTTCAGAACAATTCAGGGCAAAATTAATGAAAAGAAAAATAAGAAAAGCAAACACAGAAAAAAAAAATCAATGCACACACACACATACACACACACACCCACACACAATTTGTTTATATGCAAGTGCTAAGAAAAAAAAAAAAAAGAATCGCAAGGTTCACACGAAATGTTTACGAAGAAGTAAAAAAAAGTCGCTGGATGAAAAACATAAACACACGAAATTGCAAAAAAAGAAAACACACACGAAAAAAAAACTCCAATAAAACAAGAACAATACAAGTCAAGAACAGGAGGGTGGGGGACACGAAACTGAATCGGGGCAGAAGTTGACACTAGTATGTCACAACGGTCATCCACAGTAAGCCAGGGGGAAAAAGAAGATGGGAAAACGAAGTTGGATTTTCTACAGTGAGAGAGAGAGAGAGAGAGAGAGAGAGAGAGAGAGAGAGAGAGAGAGAGAGAGAGAGAGAGAGAGAGAGAGAGACGTACCTCCAGAGACAGAGACATGGAAAAGCACAGGCACACACACACAGACAGATGGAGACATATTCAGAGATTAAAAAAACAACAAAAAAACAACAACAACAAAACAAAACAACAAAAAACAAACAAACAAAAAAACCAACAAAAAAACGAACACGAAGACAAACCGACAAACAGACAGACAGACAAGGCAGATAAACTCACCGATACATACATTCATTTATTCATTCATTCATTCTTTCATTCAAAAGAGAAACGATCGGTAAGGCAGGGGGGCAGCAAAATGCTGTCATTATGGGACGCACATTGCGGTGGGGATTATGCACAGACGGTCAATTTGCCTATGAATGCAAGCATTCCATGGAGTGTGTGTGGGGGGGTCGGTGGGGGGGGCTGATGGGGCTAGAATGCCTGAGTAGGAGAGAGAGACAGCCACACACACACACACACACACACACACACACACACACACACACACACACACACACAGATGAGGGAACTTCTACCAGCACAATGAGATGATGATGATATGAGAGAGAGAGAGAG
>NC_134901.1:21972052-21974552 GCF_041734735.1 Babylonia areolata
CTCTCTCTCTCTCTCTCTCTCTCTCTCTCTCTCTCTCTCTCTCTCTCTCTCATACGCACCAACAAAAACATTGATCATAGTGATCATCATAATACTATCGTTATCTCTATATCTCTACACGTATTTTTATCACTCTAAAAACTGGCGACAATATATGCAGTGAGGTCTGCCTGTATTGTCGCCGGCGACATTCCATGCAGGGGCGAAAATACGTGCCGCAACTAGGGGGTTGTAAGGGGAGAAGTGTCACGCCTCTTCATTTCGGGGGTTGGGGGCGAGGGGGCGGAGGGGGATGGGAGTCCTTCTCTGAGAATCTTTCCATTACAAACTGCTGTAGGGATTTCGGCGAGGGCCAAGACACACGTCTGGATCCGGGAAATTGAAATATAATGTTATTGTTTTGTTAACCTCCGATCGAACACGGTCCCAGTAAACACGCATGGATGCGCGAAATTGAACTGTGTGATGTGGTTGTTAGCTTCGGATCACAGGTCAAAAAGTCCGAGAAACTGTGATGCTTTTGCTTTTTTTTTTTTTTTTCTTTTTTCTTCTTTTTTCTTTTAAGCAAACAGAGACTTATTTTTATTTGTGTTATTTGAACTTGCAACCAAGGTCACAAGTTCGAAAGGGCTATTTTGGACACGAGCTGAACTCTAACACAGTCATAACTACAAATCAGCAAATAAAAACAGCAAGCAAACAAACCAATTATTCGTACATCACACACACACACACACACACACAGAGGCATTTTCATGGCGACAACAAACCATCATCCTTATCGCCATGTAGATACAGCATGCTCTAACAACAAGCGATACCGAACGTCGAAGTGCGACATTTGTATTTTTCTTTTTTATCACAACATATTTCTCTGTGTGAAATTCGGGCTGCTCTCGCCAGGGAGAGCGCGTCGCTGCACTACAGCGCCACCCATTTTTGACTCACCTATGTAAGTGAGTCTGTGTTTTAACCCGGTGTTCGGTTGTCTGTGTGTGTGTGTGTGTGTGTGGTAAACTTTAACATTGCCATTTTCTCTGCAAATAATATGTCAGTTGACACCAAATTTAGCATAAAAATAAGAAAAAAAATCAGTTCTTTCCAGTCATCTTGTTTAAAATAATATTGTACCTCTGGGATGGGCACAAAAAAAAAAAACCTAAATAAATAAATAAAAGAAGCCAAATTATATGCAAACTGAATTTACTGTTATATTTATATATATTTTTTAAATCTCTAAACTTGGCACTTTGATCTGATATTCTGACACAAGAACAAGAGCAGTCATTTTTATCTTTTTGTTTTTTGTTCAAACAGGAACTTCTTTTGCTAAGCATGGAAGTTATATTTCTGGTGCATGTCTTTGCTGCATATAGTAAAAAAGGGAAATTAATCTGTAATGAATGTTAGGGGGGTTAATTTGATTTAAACTGATCTTCCTCATCTTAAACATTACATTCTGAAATTATACTCAATACATAAAAAGCTTGTGTGTTTTACTCTCAGTGTACAGGGCTTTCACTATGTTCATTCGCCCAAGTGGTCTTTTTCGGAAAATATTAAAATCAATACTATGAGTGGACTTTATAGATCTATTGGCTGAGCCCTGAAGGTCATGGGCAAAAATTAGTTGCGTACACATATTTATACATATTCAAAGCGCGTGCTCATATTCCTCATGAACGCGAAGGTCGCCATTTTGTTTCAAGTTGTTGACCTGCCCATTCAATCCTATATTCAATCGACAATACACGATAACATGTGATGGAAAGTTGGAGAAGGAGACCATTAAATATTTATTCAGAAAAAAAAAGATTTGTGAACGCCTCATCACTTACTGGATTATGCCCCATACTGCCATAAAAATATTGACAAAATCAGTTTAAAATAATAAACCATGAGAGTTAATACCCTTGATGAAACGTAAAAAATTCCAGTTTTGATTTTTCTCAAAATGAATTTTTTTTTTCACTTCATATGACGTTTAGAAGTACTTGTACTTGGCTCTACATGTTATTAGTTTAACAAAATACTCAATTTTCATATCAACTCTAAAACTATAAAACTAGAATGAACATAAAAGACAAATTGAATCGACCTTGTCGTACATTCCCGGCGGGTGTAACTAAACTTGTACATCTATCTAGATCCAGAGAAAACGGCTAAATGTTGCAGTGTAATTGCGGCGATAGCCACGTCTCCTTTACTGCGGACTAAAAAAGAATTTTAATTGCCCTTAAAAATTTTTTTGAATGCCCAAGATACACCAGAGTAATATTATTTAAACAGCGTTCTCACTGCGTATACCCCAATCCATTTATCGCCCTTTAAAAAAAGCATGTTTAAATGTTAAATTTTTGAACGTCAGTTAAGGAACCAGGATAGTGTATTGGGTAAGACAGTTTCTTCTCACCCGAACACGTGGGGTTCGAATCTGCTGTCAGGACTTTTTTTTTTTTTTTTTTTTATGAAGCTTTATACTAACAAATACAGAACGCAT
>NC_134901.1:21984552-21987052 GCF_041734735.1 Babylonia areolata
AGGGGTAAGATCTGGTCTTCTGAAATCTAAAATTAATTCTTTTGTTTTTGATACGTTGAGTTCTGAGTTGTTTTGATCACACCAGCTGACAAGTTCCAGTACTTCTTCCCTATATGTTGACTCATCACTGTTCGCAATCAGCCCTTCTAGAGTAGTATCGTCGGTAAACTTGACCATGGTGTTACATTCATTTTGAGTCTTACAGTCATGTGTGAATAGTTAGTACAACAGTGGGGATAGTACACATCCCTGTAGGGTGCCTATGTTGAGAATGCATGTGGAGGAGGTGAGGTCACTAACTTTAACAACTTGCGGTCTGCATCTTAGAAAATTTAGGATCCATGCACAAACTGATTCAGGCAGCGAGACGTTTTTTTCAATTTAAGATAAAGTTTTGTTGGTACTATTGTGTTGAACGCAGAGCTGTAGTCAATGAAAAGGATCCTGGCATAGCTGTTAGGATTTTCGAGATGTCTGAGGACGTGGTAGAGACCTATGCTAATGGCATCTTCAACTGATCTGTTAGCTCTATAGGCGAACTGAAAGGGATCCAAAGATGAAGGAATGCAGGTTTTTAGGAACTGCAGAATCAAGCGTTCAAATGTTTTCATTACGACTGATGTTAGGGCTACGGGACGATAATCGTCAAGACAACTAGGCTGTGTTTTTTTGTTTTTTTGTTGTTGTTGTTGTTTTGTTGTTGTTGTTGTTGTTGTTGTTGTTGTTGTTGTTGTTGTTGTTATTGTTTTTGTTTGTTTGTTTGATTGTTTGTTTTTTTAACAGGAATGATTGTTATATTCAAAAGCAGTGTGGCACCACACAAGACTGAAGGGACATGTCAGATATATCAGTGAAGACACTAGATTGTTGGACTGCACACTTCATCAAAAGGCCTGGTGAGATGTTGTCAGGGCAAGCGGCTTTTCTCATTTTCAGACGACTGAAGTGGCGTCTGACTATATTCTCTTGGACTATGAAAGAGGGATTGGGGTTGGGGGTGATTTTGGGTACAGCCACTTCAGAAGTAGAAAATCGTTGGTCAGATTGTTTGATTATGTGTAGGTCTATTTTGCGACAAACCATTAAGTGACAATTATGAATTGGGTATACATTTATCCTATAAATGCAGTGGCAGTAACGTATAACGTTGATGCATACTCATGCAATAGCAGTTATGTATTGTGCATGTAAATGACCTCGGTTTATCGTCTTATCCGAACGACCAGACGCTACGTTCCGTACACACACACACACACACACACACACACACACACACACACACACACACACACACACACACACACAAAGACAAACACACACACACACACAAAGACAAACACACACACACACACACACACACACACACACACACACACACACACACACACACACACACACACACACACACACACACACACACCAAATAGAAAGCCTGAGACAGATGAAAGTCCCAGGAGCTGTGACCTTCACCCTGTGTCTCTCTTCCCACCAACAGTGCAGACAGAGAGACACCACCATTCAGTGATGGTTCACACCAAAGTTCCGCCAGTGCGGAATCAGCAGTCATGATATTCAACTTTCTCACCTCCCCCTACATTTCCGTTTGCATAAGCAAGTCAGCTCTTTTTCTACCAGTGTTATTGTATTGTATTGTATTCTGTTCTATTCTGTTGTATCATATCGTATTGTATCGTATCGCATTGTATTATATCGTAATATTTTGTATTGTATTGTATTGCATTGCATTGCATGTATTTTATTGTATTGAGTTGTATTGCATTGCGTTATATTGCATTGTATTGCATTGCATTGTATTGTGCTGTGTTGTATTAAATTGAATTGCACTGCATTGCATTGTATTCTATTCCTTTGTAATGTATTGTACTGCGTTGTATTGCATTGCATTGCACTGCCTTGTATTGTATTGTATTGCAGAAAGCTCTGAACGAGTTCCAAGAGACGCTTGCCCAGCTGTTCCGGTGTACTGTACTGCACCGTACTGTACTACACTGTACTGAACTGTTCTGCATTGTAATATATACACCAGGGTCCAACCCTCAACTTGTATAACAGATTGACATAAGCTTACGGTTGGGCCAACAGCAAAGGGAGAGCTGTATGATCAACGCATTCTCCATCACAATGGGAAGCCATTTACAGTTTAGTCTTTTGTGAAGGGCAATGACTCACAAATTAGGAGGCAAAATTGCACTGGATCTTAGTGCTGCAGCCTTGGCGGAGAATTGGTCTTTCGGGAACCATCCCAACGCCGACTGTCCTAAACCCCGAGAGAGTGGGGATGTAACTTGGGCAAGAACACCCTCCACTATAATCAATTCTAGCCCAAAATAGTTGGGACAGCAGTTGCCTCCTCTGCTGTTCTGATGGTCATAGTCGGACACGACTAGCTATCAAAGAAAAAAAAAATGTATTGTATTCTGTTGCAATGCATTGCATTGCATTGAGTTATATTGCTTTGCATTGCATTGTATTGCACCGT
>NC_134901.1:21989552-21994552 GCF_041734735.1 Babylonia areolata
CATAATACGTCATGGGCAGCCCACCATCGTAGCTTGCTTTTTCTGGTTTTGCACTGCCTGTCTTCGGACATTTTTTCGGCAGAGTTTGTTCACATCATATTCTTTGCACAGACTGAACCGAACAACGAAAAACTATGTCGTCAAAAAAGGTCAAGACATTTACAGCATTTTAAAAGAAAGCAACACAGTAAATTTATTACCATAAAAAAAATATTATAGATTCTTCCGATCGAGACCTGGCGTAAACTAATGACAGAAAGAAGATCAAGTAATCCGTGTAACATTTGCCTCAAAATGTAATATTTGATATATTAGATCCCGTCGACAGTTGTCCAAAAAAATGATTCCCCATTCCCTCAGCTTCACAAATACATGAAATATTATGCACGCTGTGGATAAAATGTCGCGTGCGTTTATGTAAGTTTGTGCCTACCTATGTGTGCGTATGTGTTAGGGTAGCTGTTAGATACACATGTATTGTTAAAATGTATGTACGCAGTGTGTGTGTGTGTGTGTGTGTGTGTGTGTGTGTGTGTGTGTGTGTGTGTGTGTGTGTGTGTGTGTGTGTAGTCATATTTTGGTGTGTGTATGTAACATAGATGTAATGTTTTATGTTAACAAAGCGTTTTTGTAAAGCACCTAAAGCAGATTTCTGGATAGTGTGTTATATAAGTATCCATTATTATTATTATTATTATTATTATTATTATTATTATTAAAATGATGCTTCACACTGATATTGGGTTTGTCAAGTCTCTCCAAAGTCGAATCCAGATGACGTTCTGAGTTGAATTTTAAACAGATGAGTTCGAATACTTAATGGCAGAGATCTGGCAAGAAAACCATTTAAAGTAAACATAGGAGATTAAAGGCAAATAACGGGTATAATTATAAAACCAAACATAGCTATTAAACTTGCAAAAATACTCACCGAAATTGTTCAAATTATTTTCTTCGGAACACCGATTTCCACGACGAAATTTCAGACTTTCGGTGACCTAGAAAAGAAACCGACAATGAAGACACAAATGCACATGAGGCTCTCGTTTGAAAAAAAAAAGAAAAAAAAGGGAAGTCCCGACGAAAATCCGACGAAAGTGGGCTTGCACAACCTCCCGAATTATTTGTGATAATCTGCATGAGTCTATCAAAACCGAACATAATTGGAAATTGTGAAGTGATATTGGCCAACTCTGTCCACAAACACATTTCAGAGCTACTCAGAGGGGAGACAAACTCTCTCAAAATATGTTGAACGTCAATGTGTGTGTGTGTGTGTGTGTGTGTAAATTCGGCAACATACTTGGGCAAAATCATGCCTGTGAAGAGCACTTTGAATGTGTGTCGCATTTTCAACCAACCCCCACGCCCTCCTCCACCCATGGAAATGATGTCTTAGGAATAAACGCTAAAAAGTAAGCGTCGTCGTAAAAAAAAAAAACAAAAAAAAAAAAACGAACCGAAATACCCCGCGTCCAAATTATGGCCCAATTGCCTTGCATTAGACAAAATTGAGTTGTCGTCCCTGCAGTCCGTTTAAACGACAGTAAGGCATGCCACATGCTTCAGCAAGTACCGTCATTTTATGCATGGTTTCCCCCCACCCCCTCTCCCCCCCTGCCCACGAGAACAGCAAAGAAAGCTTCAATATAATGATATTGCTGTGTTGCAATGAATGAAATCCCTTTACACCGAAAGGCACCACCGCATTGGTTCCGTGGTTCACATTTGATTCGTCAATCAGCCTCTGAAGGCAATCGGGATTTTGTGGTGTGGTAATTTCAATGGTGGGAGCACAGATGGAAATGGGTGGTCATTTTTTTTTTCTCAGTGTGTGTGTGTGTGTGTGTGTGTGTGTGTGTGTGTGTGTGTGTGTGTGTGTCTGTCTGTCTGTGTTTGTGTGTGTGTGTGTGTGTGTGTGTGTGTGTGTGTGTCTGTGTGTGTGTGTGTGTGTGTGTGTGTGTGTGTGTGTGTGTGTGTGTGTGTGTGTGTGTGTGTGTGTGTGTGTGTGTGTGTGTGTGTGTGTGTACGCCCATGTGTGCATATGAATGCGCATTAATACCGTTAGTTGAATCTGCAATGTAATACCGTATTGAAATGTGGCTGGAAAAAAAAAAGAAAAAAAAAAGGTATGACGATGTACAAACAAGAGACAACCAGCCAGCCATCCACTCAGTCAGACAGACAGACAGACAGAAAGCCCGAGCAACAGAGACAGAGACATGGAGAGGGACACACACACACCCCCACACACACACACACACACACACACACACACACACACACACACCCCCACACCGCAGACAGATCAAGAAAGAAAGCGTTAGTACCCCTCCACCCCCACCCCCCCCCCCCCACACACACACACACACAACCCCCCCCCAGAAGAGGACAACTCTACCCCGCATCTCTTTCACCCTCTGTCCGAGCAGGGGATGGGGGACGACAGGTTAGGGGGAGGGGCGAGGGCGGAGGGGAGGGGGGGGGGTGGCACGGGGGGTTGGGGGGGTAGGGGGGGGTAGGGCCCTCCGGAGGAACTCCATCATCAGCAGGCAATCATTGGGAAACAAAAATCACATTTGCGCAAACACAGCGATCACGGTAACGTGACCCAGCCCTGTCTCCTCCTCCTACTCCTCTTCCTCCTCTTCTTTCTCCTCTTCCTCTCCTCCTCCTCTTCCTCCTCCTCTCATCTTCCTCCTCCTCCTCTTACTCCTCCTCCTCATCTTGCTCCTCCTCCTACCTCCTCGTCCTCTACCTGCTCTTCGTCTTCCTCTTCCTCCTCCTCCTCTTCCTCCTCCTCTGCCTCCTCGTCTTTCTCCTCCTCCTCTTCCGCCTCCTCTCCTCCTCCTCCTCTTCTCCTACTGTTCCTCCTCCTCCCGTTCCTCCCCCTCTTCCTCCTCTTCCTCTTTCTCTTCTCCTCCTCTTCCTCCTTCTCTTTCTCCTCCTCCTCCTCTTCCTTCTCCTCCTCTTCCTCCTCCTCTTCCTCCCCCTCCTTCCTCCTCCTCTTCCTCCTCCTCCCATCCCCCCCCCTCGCACACTTACTCCCTCACCACACTTTTCTCACCCTTCCTTCCAGTGCAGTGCTGGTTCCAGCGAATAATCGGAACACTGTGATACTACCCTCTGTCAATCCCGAGAAAATCGGGGCCAATAACAGGTCACGTCAGTGAGGTCATCAGCTTATCAGCGTGTCAGTCCACTCCCCCAAAAAACACCTCCCACTTGGTTCATCTCAATTTCAGTTTTAAAATCAACGAGTCCTCTTGTCAAAGAACGTGGACTGATCAGTCAACACTACTACCTCTCTGCTGGAACCAAAAAAACAAACAAAAAAAGGAGTAGATGCCTGACCTATGGATAAACCCAACATGTTGGGGAAAAAACCTGACATTATACCATATATATGTATAAAATATTAGCCTGAAATCATATAAGATAAACAGAATAAGCACGTAAGTGGATACATGAAATAGCAAACACATACACACACACACACACACACACACACACACACACACACACACACACACACACACACACACACACACACACACACACACACACACACACACACACACACACACACACACACACACACATATATATATATATGTTTTTTGCCAGACTTCACCAAACGTTCTTTTGAATGTGTTATTAACAATTCCAATATGTTATTTGTTATTGCAGAAGGTTTGCTGCATAGTCCTATAGGACATTTGTTATAGATGTTATATTTGTTTGATGTTGGCGTTTATAACGTTTCCATTTTTCCTAGCGTTGTCTCTCCCTATTCACCCTCCACACATACACACACTTTTACCCCTCCCCCTCTCACAGCCCCTACCCCCACGGTTTTTATTTTTTTTATTTTTTTTTATTTTTTTTTTTCGTCTAATATCACTTCAAGTGGAAAGACGTTAAACTGAAGACAACACACACACACACACACACACACACATATATATATATATATATATATATATATATATATATATATATATATATATATATATATATATATATATATATATATATATATATATATATATATATATATATATATATATATATATATATATATATATATATATATATACTGAAAGTGGACATATATGTTTACAGTAAACACTTTTTCATAAATTGACCTGCCTTTTTTCTCCTCTCTCTCTCTGTCTGTCTCCCCCCTCCCTCCCCAAATGTTAAGAGACATTGTTTCAGAAAACAAATGACACTGCTTGAAATGTAGCCAAAATAGACAGCTCTGAAATGCTACTTTGCCGTCGGCTAGGGGAGGGGTACGGGTGAGGGTGCGGGTTAGATCCAACGTGGTCGGTGTGGATCTGAAGTAATTAGATACGTTCATTTGAACAGAGAGAGCGAGAGAGAGAGAGAGAGAGAGAGAGAGAGAGAGAGAGAGAGAGAGAGAGAGAGAGAGAGAGAGAGCAATCGAACTTTTATTTTTCATGCGTATCGAGATAAACACAATACCAAGAATGTATAGAAGAAGGTACTAAAATCAAGAAAGAAAAGCACAACAGAAAAAAACACACAAAAAAACAAAGAAAATAAAGAGACAGAAAGAAGAGATGAAAAGCGAACGGTGGTGAGAGAGAGTGAGTGAGTAAAGAAGAGAATGGAAAGAAAGAAATGAGAGAGAAGGCAAGAGAGAGAGAGGGGCAAAAGTTAAAAATAGCTTTCAAAGGTTAACCCGTTCATGGTACTTTTCATCTTCGCTGTCGTCATCATCATCATCTTTTCCCTTTCTCTCTCTCCCTCCCTCCCTCCCTCTCTCTCTCTCTCTCTCTCTCTCTCTCTCTCTCTCTCTCTCTCTCTCTCTCTCTCTCTCTCTGCTAATTGTAATAGATGTAGATTAGCAAGGACATATTGGAAGAATAGGCTATGCCTAAAATCTTAATCCTTGAATAAAAACGTTCTGAGAGTTCTGAGTTCTCTCTCTCTCTCTCTCTCTCTCTCTCTCTCTCTCTCTCTCTCTCTCT
>NC_134901.1:22012052-22015148 GCF_041734735.1 Babylonia areolata
ATCATCGACGTGTTTACTGCATATGGATGTTTTAAAGTGGATACTGAATTAACTAGAATGAACAGAAAAAAAGAGAAATCGAATGGAAGGTGTCGTTGTTTCTCAGTGAGTGGAAAGACAAAGCTTGGCGATCACGGATCTCTGCAGATTTAAAAAAACACACACAAAAAAACGGACATATATTGCAGTGTTTCTGAGGCGATGGGAACGTCTCCTTTACCTCAGACTTGAAAGATTTTTTTTAATGCCCGAGATATACCAAAATAACATACTTTAATTCGCGTTGTGACTTCGTTTGCCGCTGTCGAATGATTCCGCTAAAAGAACGTGTTCAAATGATTTTTTTTTTTTTTTTTTTTAACGTCAAAATTGAACCCGCGTGGGTAAAACCACTCGTTCTCGATCCAGACATCCGTGGTGCGAATATACATTGAAGCCTTTATTTATTTATTGTTTTATTTTATTTTATTTTATTTTATTTTATTTTATTTTTCGAGAAGCTGTATATAATTATAACGAAAAGAGAACACATTTCAACAAACTTTTTTTTCTTTTTTTTTTTTTTTCAGTTTTTATTTTTCATTTTTCTCTTATTGAGTATGACAAGTGAGTCGTGAAGGCCTTGCCTTTCTTGTTATACTACTACTACTACTACTACTACTACTACTACTACTACTACTACTACTACTACTAGTAGTAGTAGTAGTAGTAGTAGTAGTAGTATTACGTCATCATATTCCTGTGTAATGCAACTAAATCCAGCCAGTATTATAGCTAAGACATTTTTTTTTTTTTTCAGAGCAGATACGTTGGTTTTAAATTCACTCAGAGCTGGACTGTGAAAAGACGTTAAACTAAAGAATGAACGAACACACACACACACACACACACACACACACACACACACACACACACACACACACATATATATATATATATATATATATATATATATATATATATATATATATATAGAAAGAAAGGGAGAGAGAGAGAGAGAGAGAGAGAGAGAGAGAGAGAGAGAGAGAGAGAGAGAGAGAGAGAGAGATTCTTCACGGGAAAAAGGAATTTGTCCCTCTTCACCCTCAATACTCCACCATTGCTTTGGGGTTCTCTCTGAAAGTTTCCCAATTCGAAGAGTGCACGCATCTTTGGAATTGTCAGAAAAAAATTGCCTTGATTTGAACTCAGGAACTTTCTCTTGGGTTCGAAATTGCTACCTTCACCCAATGTGCCCTGAAATTATTTTCCATTAGCCAAATGTACACCCCTTCTTCCCGCGATGGTATTGAATGACAGCAGTGCGCATGCGCCATGGTCCTTTTGCGCACGTCGTCCACGTTCTCCGGAAAAAAAAGGAAGTTGTGTCAAGTAGCCAGCCAGTAGTGCCCCCTTGTGGAATAATGCTTTATCCGGGACGGGAGGTAACCTCCTGTTTCAGGAAATGATGTATCTAAGTAACGCTGACTCCGAAAAAAAAAAAAAAAAAAGTGGGAGAGAGAACGTCAATATCTTCAGACTGACTACTCAGGGAAACCATTTTGCAGTCTGGAAATGTACCAATTTTTGCTCCTAAGTTTCATGTCTGGTCTGAATCATTGGGCTATCACTATGCATTAACTGACTTACACACTGCCCTGGAGAAGCCAGAGGGCAAAATGAGCTGTAAAATAACTAAGGAAGGAAGGAAGGAGGGAAGGAAGGAGGGAAGGAAGGAAGTGAGAAAGTAAGTAAGTAAGTAAGTTAGTTAGCAATCCAAATTATACTTTGGCGCACAGTGCTATTGAACGAATGAAATGTGCATGACTAAGTTTATCATAAGGTGCACAGTTGACTTTCAGTTGTGTTGATTTTTCTCTCTTTTTTTTTCCACATCTCATGGAAAACAGTGAACATCACGCAGCGTTGATTTACAAGGAAACCCATTTGTCAGAACAGGCCGGATGGGACTACATGTACTGACAGGTTGGATAGATATCCTGGCAGTTTTAATTTCACCATAGCTCTCTTGGCTCTGTTTCTATTTTTCTTTCTCTGTCTCTGTGTCTTAGATTTAAAAAAATGGATTAAAAAATATATATATATATATAAAGAAACAGAAAACCAAACTCATAGAGAAAGAAAAAAAGTCATGCGTAACAATGTAGTATGAATAAGTTTTCAGCACCTGTAGTATTAGTAGGTCTCCTTCTGTCATGGTTGACCATGGATAGAGTATGTCCGACCTAACGTCTAATTGGGCTGTTTGCTTGGACCAAGCAGCGTCGCCTGTGACTGTAGAGACCGATGCGAGAGAGACAGTCTCTGTCGCAGCGGTCACATGTGTAAGGTGATGCTGGTCTGTTGGCTGCCGTCCCTTTTCTGCGAGCTCGCTTTTCTGCTGCAGCAGCTGACAGTTTGTCCTCACTAATCCGTAGCTGATTCTTGAGTGTGCTTCTCCGGCTGTTGCGGTCATCTGCAAGGCCCTCCCATGAATCAGTGTTGATCTCAAGTGCCTTCATGTCACGTTTGCAAACGTCTTTGTATCTCAGCTGTGGGCGGCCCATGCTTCTCTGCCCTGTGGCGAGCTCTCCATAAAGGATGTGTTTTGGGATGCGACCATCTTCCATGCGGCGAACGTGGCCGAGCCAGCGTATGGTCGGGAGGCCAGCGCGAGTCCGGACTTCGGTGTTTGTCACCTTGTCTTGCCAGGAGATGCCGAGTATGCGCCGTAGGCTTCTCAGGTGGAAAGTATTGAGCCTTTTCTCCTGACGAGCACGTGTGCTCCACGCCTCACTGCCATACAGCAAGGTGCTGAGGACGCAGGCGTTCTATATAGCCATCTTTGTCTTCTTGGTCTGCTTGGGATTTGTCCACACTCTGTGTGAGGCGGGCTAGCGTTGTGGCTGCCTTCCCGATCCTCTTGTGTGTCAAGGGAGAGGTTGTCGGTGATGGTGGACCCAAGGTAAGTGAATTGATGGATGGCTTCAAGCTCGTAGTTATCAATGGTGATGGCTGGTGCAGATGGCGTGTCTTGGCCTAGGACGTTCGTCTTCTTCAGACTGATGGTCAGACCGAAATCCTTGTAGACCTGGGAGAAGCGGTCCATTAGTGGGC
>NC_134901.1:22042748-22045248 GCF_041734735.1 Babylonia areolata
AATATTGTGTCCTTTGTTTTATTCTCTTTTTTATTTTATTTTTTTTATTATTTTTTTTTTTACTAAAACAAATCTAATAACGATAGATTTGGATTCAGCACTGCTTCTGTCGATTATCAGGTCCTTGAACCATCAACGTGTCGTTGGTACTATGTCATGGCAATCTGTTATGTCGTAGCTGGAAACACAACACATTTTCTTAACAGTCTTCTTTTTTTTCTTCTTTTTTCTTCTTTTTTTCCTTTGTCCTCCCTTCTTTCAATATATATGCACGAAGGGTGTCCCTTCGTATGAGAAATATCGCTTAGAAATCACTAAGAGCTCTTTCGTTTTCGTTAATCACTGTGTGGCTTTGTGGACTTGACAACTTGCCTTCTGTGCTTCTCGGTCTTCTGGTGTTTTTTGTGTGGTTTTTTGTTGTTTTTTTTTTTGCTGTAGGCTTACTAGGTGAAATATGTCTGGCGTAGCCTACCTCTCGCATGCGTATCACGTTCATCCATTTCTTTTTGCCATTTGTTTAGAAGTTTGTTTTTTTCTTTCCCTGCCGGGGGTGTCTTTCTTCTTTTCAAGAACGTCCATTCTTTCTTCAGACATTACTATCTTACCGTTCGTCAGTCTTGTGGCTTGGGGGAGTGGGGGAGTGGGGGTGTGGGGGGTTGAGGGTGTGTGGAGTGGGGGTGGTGGTGGTGGGGGTGGGGGGGGAGTTAATGTCTATTCTCTGACCAACATCAGCGTATAAACCCTCCTTTTTCTGTTTCTACATTCATTTCTGGTTTTGGACTTTCATTTCCCTCCGTTCTGCACACTATTTGTTGCTAATCAAAGTGTTGTTTTTTCTTCCTTTTTTTCTTTTGTTTGTTTGTTTGTTTGTGTGTTTTGGGGTTTTTTTGTTGTTGTTGTTGTTGTTGTTGTTTGTTTGTTTGTTTTTTGTTTGTTTGTTGTTTTTTTGTTTTACTGTTGAGAATGTTGCTTCCTTTTTCTAACCACCCAGCCTCCTTTTTGCACACAACAGCAACGAGTGAAGAAATGAGCAAACACAAATTAGCTTTTATTCAAAACTGGCATAGCCATCTTAATCATGAATCTGCTAGCTAAATCAGTAGCTTAAGCAGCATTGACTTTAAGTTGTGTACCTTGTGTATGGAGAGTCGCCACTCTTTATTGTTTTTTTAAGCATTTTTTTTTTTTTATCCTAGCTCATTATTGTTTTTCAAATAGCCATGGAGGCAACCATGTGCTTGTTCTGTATCGTCCGTGTTCAGCATATTCATAATTAAAAAGCTAAGCTCGTCTTGAATAAAAGCTAAATTGTGTTTGCTCATTTCTTCACACATTGCTGCAGTGCGCAGATATCAAATGATTGGTATAGGGAGTTACGGGTTTTTGAGAAAGTATCTACCAAAGTACCTTCTATTTCCTTGTGTGCTCGCTGAACTGGTATCATAAACAGCAGTGACTTGAAGTTGTGTATCTTGTGTATGGAGAGAGCTACCTCTTTTAATTGTTTGTTCAGAATTAATTTTGCTCTCCTAGCCTCATTATTTTTAGATGTCTCTGTCTGTCAGTTTTCTTTATTATATATATATATATATATATATATATATATATATATATATATATATATATATATATATATATATATATATATATATATATATATAATTATTTCACCACCTTCACCTTCACCTATCCCGTAGTCTTGTGGACCGTTGGGGCGCCACAGGTGATCTGGCAACCAGCATCCTCCAATCCTCTGGGTTTTCTGACCTCTTGACTGTATCGCTCAACCTCAAGCCCGTCCATTCTGGGATGTTGTCCTCCCATCTCTTCCTCTGTCTGCTCTCCTCCCTCCTTGCACTGTGCCCTGCAGGAATGTCTTGGCATGCCCTGATGATCTCGTGACATGGCCATGCTATTTGAGCTTGCGTCTCTTGACCAAGGTCAACATGTCTTCGTAGGGCCAAATTAATTATTGCCAGAAGACAAAAACGCGTACAATTGTTGAGCAGTTTTTGTTTGTTTGTTTGTGTGCTTTTTAAATCTACTTGATGTTCGCCTGTAAAATCGTTTTTTTAGCACAATTTCAGTTTCAGTTTCCCTTTCTCAAGGAGGTGTCACTATTGTTCGGAGAAATCCATATACCCTACACCACATCTGCCTACCAGCAGCATAACCCAACATGCTTAGTCAGGCGTTGAGCGCGTGCATATACAGTTGTGTACCTATCAGAGTGGATTTCATATACATAACTTTGCCAGATGACAACATTTTCGTTACCATGGGTTCTTTTCTTTCTTTTTTTCCATCGCGCCAAGTGCGTGCTGCGCACGAAACCAGTCAAACTTTGGGAGAAAGGACGATAGCGAGATTCGAACCCAGACCATCGCGGACTGTATTGGCAGACTATGAGCGTATTAACCACGATGCCATCTTCCTCCTTCAGCTCAGTCTTCAATACGAAGATGGATGATGAGAGATTGTGGCAGGGACAGGCTGTCAT
>NC_134901.1:22047748-22060248 GCF_041734735.1 Babylonia areolata
TCAAAAAAACGCCTTTCTGTTAAAAAAAAAAATGCCTGTAAAATCAAATGACCATCACGCCCACATCCACAGGCAGGAAAAGATTAGGAAAATGATGACAGTGCCACTCATAACCAATTTCAAGCATACCTTGTCCAGCTGTCGTGACAAAAACCTTCTCTCACGAAGACTCAGATGATGGAATCTCATACACAGGAGCCAGACCGGTTTCACTGACATAGTGCCACTCCTCTGCGTGGTTTTTACAGAGCCATTACTATCCAAAATCCTTGTACTGCAATAAGTGTCCGTTGATTCTCTATCAGCCTGTGATGATCCAGTGATTTGAGAACCAAAGCTGGGACTTATCGTGCTTTTTATCTTTGATTTTGAATCACTCACTGGACCTAAAACAGTTTCCGAGCATCCACCACAAGACGCGTTTCTTTCACAGGACATTTGTTTCTGTCTTCGATCTTATATTAATCTGATCGTATTCGACTGTGACCATCAGAACAGCAGAGGAGGTAAGCGCTGTCCCGACTATTTGGGCAAGAATTTGATTATAGCGGAGAGTGTCTTGCCCAAGTTACATCCCCACTCTCTCTGTTTTAGGACAGTCAGGATTGGGGATGGTTCCCCAAGGTCAACCAGCCCTCAAGGCTGCAGCACTGAGAGCCAGTGCAATTTTGCCACCTAGTTCGGTAGCCATAGTCCTCCACAAAAGACTAAGCTGCAAATTATTTCCGATTGCAATAGACAAACCGTTGATTTAATTTAATACAGCTCTCACTTTCCTGTTGGCCCAACTATAAACTTATGTGATATAAGCTGAGAGTTGGGCCATGTCTTCGATCTTACAAACAAGCCAACATACAGCGCCCAGAGACCTCAAACTTATGATGGACTATGGCTTGAACTTTTTTCAAACTTTCGCTATGGCTTACTTTCCCCCAGCAGTGACACGTTATATATAAAGTGGAAAAAAAAAGACTAACAATAAACGCGTTTTTGTTTGTTTCTGCGTGGGCGAGTTTTTATGTGTGTGTGGGAGACAGAGAGAGAGAGAGAGAGGGAGAGAGAGAGAGAGAGAGAGAGAGAGAGAGAGAGAGAGAGAGAGGGCTGGATATGTTGAAAACAACCACAACAAAGACAGTCAGACAGACATATTCTAATGACAGACAGAATAAATCGAGAGGGTGTTTTTTTTGGGGGGGTAAACAAATAAGGTGGTGGGGGAATCATCCAAGCAGAAGCCAAAATCGATTCGCCATTTCCCGGAATAATTCTCACGCACCCGCAGCTGACCACAGAGTGCAATGCATCTGTCAAATTTAATGGACCGCTTCTGTATGCCGTGCTGGATAGTACTCCCGGAGGATCACACTTCCCACAGTGCCAAGGAACCCACGAGTCAAAGAAACATGACTTAAAAGTAGAAATAGATAAAACCACACATATTTGTTTCTGTCTTTGATCTTACAAACAAGCCAACATACAGCGTCCAGAGACCTCAAACTTTTGATGGACTATGGTTTTGTAAACTTTCGAACTTTCGCAATGGATTAATCTTCCTCCGCAGCGACAAATAATCTACAAAGGAAAAAAGAGAAAAAAAACAACAACAAAACAAAAACAACGACAATAAACCTCTGTGTGTTTTTTTCTTGTTTTGTTTAATCATTAATTCTGCAGACATTCAAACGTATAGGGAGCGATGCTTTTTTTTTTTTTTTTTTTTTTTTTTTTTTTTTTTTTGACTGATTCTCCCTCCCGTGGGAGGATGTTGATTGATTCCCCTGATGTGGTGTGCGTACTGTCTGCCGAAATGAACGCCTCCATTGACTGGTCTGTCCGTCTGTCTGTCTGTCTGTCTGTCTTTCTCTCTTTGTCTGAGTGTGGTAAATGTCATCATCACCAACGATACAGCCCCCCCCCCCCCCCACCCCCGCCCGTACCCCCCCCCCCCTCCCTTCTCCAAAGAAACGAGAGAGGAACGTGTGAACATGAAAGGAATCGCACGCACAAATCGGGAACGTGTGAGAAGAAGCTAATATCGATATACAGATCAGAGGACTGTGCAAATTAATGAGCTCTAGCGCTCTCCCAAAAAATGTTAACATTTGAAACTGGTAACACGTGTTACGTAATTTCTGGAGGCAAAAAAGGTTTCATTATTCAATATTTTCACAATATTTTGTGTATGGGCCATTTTGTAATAACCTAAATGTCATGCTCTTCACAGCCCTGCCAGTTCTTTTAGCATTTAATAAGGCAGAAGTGTTAACTTCTAAAGACAGAAAGGAATTTTGCATATTTCGACGATGAGGAAGTTGCATTTAAAGACAGAGAGGCAATCAGTCAGATGTTAAAGCGTTATCCCTGGATTTTTCATGAGGTTGTTTTTTCGTGTCTGGAGTTTCAGATTGGTTTGTGTTTGCTTTTTATTCCCTCCAATACGATTTTACCTCGCGTAAACCCTTGCAACTTTAGAGTCAAGACGGTCTGTTTGTCTGACTCGTTATTGTTAACCTTCGGTCTGATTGTCTGAATCGTTATTGTTAACCTTCGGTCTGATTGTCTGAATCGTTATTGTTAACCTTCGGTCTGTTTGTCTGAATCGTTATTGTTAACCTTTAGTCTGTTTGTCTGAATCGTTATTGTTAACCTTCGGTCTAATTGTCTGAATCGTTATTGTTAACCTTCGGTCTGTTTGTCTGAATCGTTATTGTTAACCTTCGGTCTGTTTGTCTGAATCGTTATTGTTAACCTTTAGTTTGTCTGAATCGTTATTGTTAACCTTTAATCTGTTTGAATCGTTATTGTTAACCTTCAGTCTGTTTGTCTGAATCGTTATTGTTAACCTTCAGTCTGTTTGTCTGAATCGTTATTGTTAACCTTTAATCTGTCTGAATCGTTATTGTTAACCTTTAATCTGTCTGAATCGTTATTGTTAACCTTCGGTCTGTTTGTCTGAATCGTTATTGTTAACCTTCAGTCTGTCTGAATCGTTATTGTTAACCTTCGGTCTGATTGTCTGAATCGTTATTGTTAACCTTCGGTCTGTTTGTCTGAATCGTTATTGTTAACCTTCGGTCTGATTGTCTGAATCGTTATTGTTAACCTTCGGTCTGTTTGTCTGAATCGTTATTGTTAACCTTCGGTCTGTTTGTCTGAATCGTTATTGTTAACCTTCAGTCTGTTTGTCTGAATCGTTATTGTTAACCTTCAGTCTGTTTGTCTGAATCGTTATTGTTAACCTTCAGTCTGTTTGTCTGAATCGTTATTGTTAGCCTTTCGGTCTGTTTGTCTGAATCGTTATTGTTAACCTTCAGTCTGTTTGTCTGAATCGTTATTGTTAACCTTCGGTCTGATTGTCTGAATCGTTATTGTTAACCTTCGGTCTGTTTGTCTGAATCGTTATTGTTAACCTTCGGTCTGTTTGTCTGAATCGTTATTGTTAACCTTCGGTCTGTTTGTCTGAATTGTTATTGTTAACCTTCGGTCTAATTGTCTGAATCGTTATTGTTAACCTTCGGTCTGTTTGTCTGAATCGTTATTGTTAACCTTCGGTCTGATTGTCTGAATCGTTATTGTTTACCTTCGGTCTGTTTGTCTGAATCGTTATTGTTAACCTTCGGTCTAATTGTCTGAATCGTTATTGTTAACCTTCAGTCTGTTTGTCTGAATTGCTATTGTTAACCTTAGGTCTAATTGTCTGAATCGTTATTGTTAACCTTCGGTCTGTTTGTCTGAATCGTTATTGTTAACCTTCGGTCTGTTTGTCTGAATCGTTATTGTTAACCTTCAGTCTGTTTGTCTGAATCGTTATTGTTAACCTTCGGTCTGTTTGTCTGAATCGTTATTGTTAACCTTTAGTCTGTCTGAATCGTTATTGTTGACCTTCGGTCTAATTGTCTGAATCGTTATTGTTAACCTTCGGTCTGTATGTCTAAATCGTTATTGTTAACCTTAGGTCTGTTTGTCTGAATCGTTATTGTTAACCTTCGGTCTGATTGTCTGAATCGTTATTGTTAACCTTCGGCCTGTTTGTCTGAATCGTTATTGTTAACCTTTAATCTGTCTGATTCGTTATTGTTGACCTTCGGTCTAATTGTCTAAATCGTTATTTTTAACCTTCAGTCTGATTGTCTGAATCGTTATTAACCTTCGGTCTGTTTGTCTAAATCGTTATTGTTAACCTTCGGTCTGATTGTCTGGATCGTTATTGTTAACCTTTTTTTTTTTCCATATCTTTTATTGCCCATTATCAACTCGTCAGCAGTTCACCGAGAAAGAGACACAACTACCCTTTATGATTCGCCATCTTCCCTTCTATATTCCTTTCTTTCTTTTATTTTATGTTACAATAGTTCATTCAGTTTCATTTTACTTGATTTCATTCATTTAGATTTTTTTTTTTTTAAGTCTTATTCTGTTTTTATTTTATTCTTCTTTATTTGTTGTGTTGTATCTTTATATATTTTCTTTTATTGCATTCTATCTTATTTCATTTCATTCATTTTCCCCATTCGTGCTTTGGCCTTTTTGACCGTCCATTTTCATTTCCTTCTTTCTCCTTTTCATCAATTCATTCTGCTTTTTATTTTGTTTCTGTTTGTTTGTTTTTTATGTGTGTATGTGCTTTTTTTTGTTATTTTATCATTTGTTTCTATCTCCTGCGTTCCCTTTCTGAACGTCTTTCTTTTTCCTGAGAGTCGTGTAGACACGGATGACCATGATGCTTCTTTCTTCTACAATATGTTTTTGGTTTCTCTCTCTCCCTCCTCCTCCCTTCCCCCCCATCCTCTCTCCGCAAACATCATCTTAACCTCCCCTCCCTCCATCTTCTCCACTTCCTCCTCTGCCCTCCCCACCCCCCACCCCCGCCTGCGCCTCCCCCTCCCTCCCACACACACACCCTTGCTTCTTTTGACCTGTTTTATCGTTTTTGCAGTTCTTTCTTTTTCGTCTTGTGTCGTCTACGATTTTCTGTCGGCTTCAATGCAAACGAACGCGATCGTGTTTCGCTTGAGAAATAATATGAAGGTTGTAATGAAAAGAACAGTAAGGCTAGCAGAATAAAATTGATGTTTAAACACAAAATGAAGAGTAGTAATTCTCTCCATTCACAAGGTACACAACGTCAAGTCAATGTCCAGGAAGTGTCAGGGTTTGTTCAATGTACCTTTTTTCTTCATCATCTTGCCCGTGTTCCAGCTGAATCGGATGCATAAACAGCATTTACTTGACGTTGTGTACCTTGTGAATGGAACGAGTTACCACTCTATTGGTATATGAAGGTCATGACTATCACTAGTGATGGTTTTGTTTTTTCCTTTAGATTTTTGTTTTGTTTTGTTTAGTGTGTATTCTATGTGATGCTTCTGCTAGGTATAGCGTTTGAGACGCACGTGTAATAATTAGTTAGTGATCGTGAGATCTGGAAAGCTGAATCTGTGCGTGTTCAATCGCTTTTCTTTGGTTTTTTGTTGTTGGTTTTTCGTTTTTGTTTTTAAGGTAGGGGTCGGGCTCTGATGGCAACAGGATGCTTTCTGGGTGAGTTCTTTCCTTATCCTTCACCTTGCTGCTTTCCCTAGAGGAGGAAGAAAGAGAAACACCCGTAGGTGCTGGAGATAACCCAGAGAAGCAATGTCTCCACCCGTCCTTGGAACAATCCTGCACCACCCTGGGAGGCCTGCGCTGTGTCCAAGATGGGTGCAGGCACGCACAGGACACTCCATTAAGAATTCAAGGGACATAACTGCTCCCGAACAGAGGCAAAAGAGACCACAGGATGCAACTCGCGACAGTCTTAAAAGAAGTATCCCCATGGGTGCACCTGCCAGTATTTCATGACTGCAGAGCCCACCGGCAAAAAAAACACCACCCTCCAGCTGCTGAGCACACCCCACAGACCAAACCGCCCCTGCCCGCAGACAGATGAAGACAGTGCCACTCCAGACACAACCATACGGTCTTATGTGCCCTCAAGAGAGAAACCCAAGTTGTAGTCTTTCCCACTGTCAACAGGACTTTCCCTGTGGTCAGTGGGTCTTTCCTCACCATCACTGGACCTTTCTCCAGGGTCAGCCTAGTCCAGGCAGTCCAACTTGCTGTTTTCCCTATTATTTATTTTTGTCTGAAAAAAAATCTATCCTCTTTCTTTTACATTTTATCTCTTTGTGTTCTCAGTCTTGGTTACGTTATTACCTAAAGTTGTTTACTGTATCGATCATTCAAAAATGGTGTCATTTCTTTTTCTTTTTTTTCTCTTTTGTTTTTGTTATTTTCGTGCCTTCACGTTGATTATGTGTGTGTGTGTGTGTGTGTGTGTGTGTGTGTGTGTGTGTGTGTGTGTGTGTGTAGGGGGAAGGGGAGTGAGGAGAGGGGTGTAGGGTAGAGAGGTGTGATGGTGATTTTGGAGGGAAGGTGGGAAAGTAGTTAAAACGGAGCGGATAGGCTTGTAGTGCTGACGCGCACCGACTAGGAAACGAGTGTGCGTGTTTGTTTTTGATTGTTTGTTTGTTGTTGTTTTTTTCGTCGTCTTCTTCTACTTCGTTCATGGGCTGCAACTCATACGTTCACTCGCATGTACACGAATGGGCTTTTACGTGTCTGACCGTTTTTGTGTTTTTTTTACTCCGCCATGTAGTCAGCCATACTCCGTTTTCGGGGGTGTCCATGCTGGGGTATGTTCTTGTTCTTGTTTCCATAACCCCCACACCGAACGCTGACATGGATTACAGGATCTTTAACGTGCAGTATTTGATCTTCTGCTTGCCGTATACACACAAATGGGTCGGGAGGTAGGGGGGGGGGGTGTAGGGTTCAGGTCTGTAAATAAATTGACCTGGGAGAGATCAGGAAAATTTCCACCCTTTACCCACTCAGACGCCGTTACGGAGAATGGAACCCGGGACCCTCAGATTGAAAGTCCAAGGCTTTAACCACTCGGCTATTGCTCCCGCCTGCATAGGTTCGATCCCATGTATACGGACCTGGGTTTTTATTTCCCCCCCTCCCTCTCCCCCCCCCTCTTCCAGTAGACCTGTAGTTAGTGATTGACTGGACGCTAGATGATAAGCCGAGGTGCTGTCAACAGCATGATATGGGCACGTCAAAGAACCAACGGCAGCAAAAAGAGTTGTTCCGGGCAAAATTATAGTTCCAAGAATTCACTTTGATAGTGAAACCAATACATTTGCTGAAAGAAGTAAAGATAAATTATTTGAGTGGGTGGCGTTGCACTTTCGCGATGCGCTTTCTGCAGGAAGAACAACTTGAACAATGTAATGTCATGGCCACACCATACCATACCATACCATACTATACAATGCCATACCATACCATATCGATAATACGACATGTCATGAATACCATACCTTACCATACCACACCATGTCATACCATACCACAACATACTATACCATAACATACCAGACCAATTATGTCATACCACACCACACCATGCCACACCATGCCAAACCATGCCAAACCATACCATATCACACCACACCATGCCAAACCATACCATACCATACCATATCACATCACACCATGCCAAACCATACCATACCATACCATACCATACCACACCACACCATGCCAAACCATACCATACCATGCCATACCATACCATATGATAGGCAGTCGTGTCCGACTGAGACATTCAAAACAGCAGAGAAGGCAACTGCTGTCATAACTATTTGGGCTAAAATTTTATGGTATTGGAGAAAGTCTTGTCCAAGTTCCAGCCCCACTCTCTCGGCCAAGAGGGGGGTTTTCAGGACAGTCGCAGCTTAAATGGTTCCCAAAAGCCAACTTGCCCCCTAGGCCTGCAGCAAGCACTAAGAGCCAGTTCAATTTTGCCTCCTAGCTTGAGAGTCATATATGCCTATATATATACCGTACCACACCATACCACAAAAAGTGGGGGCGGGGGAGGGGCGGGCGGAGGGGGGAGGCTGAGTGGGGGAAAGGGCTGAGGGGTGGTGGGAGGTAGACATGACGTATGGCGGCGCTTCTGTCACAGCGCACGCACAGGCCGCCATCTTGGCAGAAAGAGAAACTGTTGTTGTTGTTGTTGTTGTGGCGTCTGTGTGTGTGTGTGTGTGTGTGTGTGTGTGTGTGTGTGTGTGTGTGTGTGAGTGTGAGAGAGAGAGAAGAAGAAGAAAAGAAGAAATAGAGAGAGAGAGAGAGAGAGAGAGAGAGAGAGAGAGAGAGAGAGAGATCGAAAGGTGTGTATGCGCGCGCGTGTGTGTGTGTGTGTGTATGTGTGTGTGTGTGTGTGAGTGTGTTTGTGTATGTGAGTGTGCGTCTCTCTCTCTCTCTCTCTCTCTCTCTCTCTCTCTCTCTCTCTCTCTCTCTCTCTCTCTCTCTCTCTCTCTCTCTCTCTCTCTCTGTGTCACTGTCACTGTTTCTCTGTCTGTCTGTCTCGCTCGCTCGTTCACACACACATACACACACACACACGCGCGCGCGCACTTTCATCTAACAAAACATTCTTACGCATAGCAGGAAGGTAGCTGGAACTTTTGATGTACCATTCGTATGCACTTGCGAATTATATCAATGTCACACAAAATAATGCATAAAAAACAACAACACAGAATGGAAGAAAATAAGTAAGTGTATGTAGACATACAAAAACGTACACACACACACACACACACACACACACACACACACACACACACACACACACACACACACACACACACACACACACACACACACACACTGTTCATTTTTTTTTTCTTCAAGGCCTGACAAAGTACGTTGGATTACGCAACTGGTCAGGCACCTGCTTAGCAGATAAATGTGCTGTAGCATATATTCGTCCGAACGCAGTGACGCGCCTCCTTGGGTAAATAAATGAACTGATATATTTTATTTATTTGTTTGCGTGATTGTTCCTCATCCAGCCATTTATGTATCTATTTCTTTATTTATTCATCTAGTTATTTGTTTATTTGTTTATTTATTTATTTATCTATTCATTCATTTATGTATCTATTTTCTTGTAAATGATATCTAATGTTCAGGAATCGTGGAGAGCATGGGGGATATTATTGTCATTGCTGAGAAATATGATTAGTCTACTGGGACAAAACCCAAGTCATGATGAAATAAAAAATTGCAAAATTCAAGATATTAAACTGCAATGGATCCAGCTGCGCACATTGCGAAGAATCCTTGGAGAGGGAGAGAGACAGACAGACATACAGACAGATATACAGACAGACAGAGACAGAGAGAGATACAGAGGGACAGAGAGAAGAGCAAGAGAGAGAGAGAGAGGGGGGGGAGAGGGGGGGGGAGAGAATGAGATACTGAAGAGCAAGAGAGAGACAGAGAGAGAGAGAGAGAGAGAGAGAGAGAGAGAGAGAATGAGACAGAGAGAAGAACGAGAGAGAGAGAGACAGAGACAGAGAGAATGACAGAAGAGCAAGAGAGATAGAAAGAGAAAGAAAGAGAGAGAGGGGTAGTTGTGTTATATATATATATGTGTGTGTGTGTGTGTGTGTGTGTGTGTGTGTGTGTGTGTCTGTGTGTGTGTGTGTGTGTGTCTGTGTGTGTGTGTGTGTGAGAGAGAGAGAGAGAGAGAGAGAGAGAATGAGAGTTGAAATAGAGAGAGAGATAGAGAGAGACTGAGTGAGGGAAGAGAGTGAGAGACAGACAGACAGACAGACAGAAATAGACACAAAGGAAAAAAAAAGAGACAGAGAAAGACAGACAGGGACAGTGAGAGACAGAGGTTGACACAGAGAGATAAAGATACACACACACACACACACACACACACACACACACACACACACACACACACACACACACACACACACACACACACACACACACACACACACACACACACACACACACACACACACACACACACACACACACACACACACACACGCTGAACTACTCCATTGACTCATGCCAACAGCGCCTATCATGACAATTAGAACTGCAAGAACATACGATTGAAGAAAGAAATAGGTTCTTCAGGTCAGAAAAAAACACAGAAAAATCAGCCCTCATTGAGACAGACGCACACGCATACACACACACACACACACACACACACACACACACACACACACACACACACACACACACACACACGCACGCACACAGGCAGTTCAGTTCTGTAGCCATATCAGTGTCGGTATCCTTGAATATAATCAACGCCATCTCTCTCTCTCTCTCTCTCTCTCTCTCTCTCTCTCTCTCTCTCTCTCTCTCTCTCTCTCTCTCTCTCTCTCTCTCTCTCTCTCTCTCTCTCTCTCACACACACACATACACACACGCACACATACATACACACACACACGCACACACACACACACACACACACACACACGCACACACACACACACACACACACACACACACGCACGCACACAGGCAGTTCAGTTCTGTAGCCATATCAGTGTCGGTATCCTTGAATATAATCAACGCCATCTAGGTTAAATTTTGAATTTATTGATCTCTCTCTCTCTCTCTCTCTCTCTCTCTCTCTCTCTCTCTCTCTCTCTCTCTCTCTCTCTCTCTCTCTCTCTCTCTCTCTCTCTCTCTCACACACACACATACACACACGCACACATACATACACACACACACGCACACACACACACACACACACACACACACACACACACACACACACACACACACACACACACACACACACACACACACACACACACACACACACACACACATGCTAGTTTTGCTTCGGTGCCTTACTTGAGTGTTTGAGTATAATTGTTTTCACTGCCAAAACATTTGACATTGTCTGGAACCAACTGACAGCATAAAGTAACAACTCAACCTCTATTGATCAAAGGCCTGATCAGTTTCAGTTTCAGTTTCAGTAGCTCAAGGAGGCGTCACTGTGTTCGGACAAATCCATAATTATACGCTAGACCACATCTGCCAAGCAGATGCATGAGAAGCACCGTAACCCAACGCGCTTAGTCTGGCCATGAAAAAAAAAAAAACCGAAAAAA
Organism: Babylonia areolata; assembly: GCF_041734735.1. Taxonomy (NCBI): domain Eukaryota; kingdom Metazoa; phylum Mollusca; class Gastropoda; order Neogastropoda; family Buccinidae; genus Babylonia; species Babylonia areolata. The sequence continues at coordinate 22,058,749 of NC_134901.1, forward strand.
ACAACAACTACTACTACTACTACTACTACTACTACTACTACTACTACTACTACTACTACTACTACTACTAATGTATAGAATATGCAAAAACTTCATGAAATGAATTATAAGCGTACTAAATAAAATAAAATAATATAAATAAATAAATAACTTTATAACTAAGTAAATAATAATTATAATATAACTTTTTTTAAATAACCAAATAACTAAATAAAATAAAATAAATAAATAAATAAATGAATGAATAAATAAATAAATAATAATAATAATAATAATAATAATAATAATAATAATAATAATAATAATAAAATAAATACATAAATAAATAAAAATAAATACATGAAAAAAATAAATGAATAAATGAATAAATTAATTGATTGATGAATTGATGAATTATTATTATTATTATTATTATTATTATTATTATTATTATTATTATTATTATTATTAGTATTATTATTATTATTATTATTAATATTATTATTATTATTATTATTATTATTATTATTATTATTATTATTATTATTATTATTATTATTATTATTTTTAAACAACTCGTATTCGTATTACACTTTCTCTTTGTCTGTATCTCCTCTCCTCTCACCACCACCGAATCTTACAGTCAGTCAGTGAAAACGGAGAGTCTCGAGAAGACAAAAGTGTTAGGAGGGGGTTGGAGGGTGGGGGTGGGGAGGTGTGTGTGTGTGTGTGTGTGTGTGTGTGTGTGTGTGTGTGTGTGGAGGGGGCGGAGGAGGATAGAAAAATAAAATGAGAGCAGAAAATTGGACCAATACGGGGGGACGCGACACTCATATCCGATGGCCTTCTCAGGAGACGGTGCAAACGATGGCGGGCGGGCTTCCTTCTCTCATCCTGCCCCTCCACCCCCCCCCCCCCCCCCCCCCCCCCACAACACACACACACACACCAACCCTCCCACCCCCACCTCTCTTCTCCAAAACTCTTTTTCTTCTTTTACACCTCGCTAGTCGATCTTACCCCCCAGACAGAGATACGTCCATAACTTCCGACCATAAAGAAAAAAAAAAAAAAGAAGAAGAAGAGGAAAAGAAAGTTTGTGTGTGTGTGCTGTGCGTGTGTGTGTTTGTGTGTGTGTGTGTGTGTGTGTGTGCGCGCGTGTGTGAATGTGCGTGTGTGTGTTTGTGTGTGTGTGCGTGCGTGTGTGTGTGTGTGTGTGTGTGTGTGTGTGTGTGTGTGTGTGTGTGTGTGTGTGTGTGTGACAGACACAAAGAGAGAGAGAGACAGAGACAGAGAATGTGAAAGCGCCAATATGTTTGTCAAGTCTGTGTATTTCTATATTAATATCACCTAGCATGCCGATGAAAACGAAATTCATTCGCGACGACTAGAACGACGGAACAAATCAAACGAGTAGTCAATGAGAGAAGTACTGTACTGCATGAATGAATAAAACAACAAAATCCATGTTAAATTCATAAGATGAATAGGAAAAAAAAACACGAAATTTTTTTAAAAAGC
>NC_134901.1:22070248-22077743 GCF_041734735.1 Babylonia areolata
CACACACACACACACACACAAACCAAACAGAGACAAATAAATGAAATATTCGAACAAACAAAGCAAAAAGAAAAAGACGAAAAACTCCAGGCTTTGTCACGCGATGTCAGGTCTGGACACTGGCCAAGAAACACAAGAACTCGGGAACTGAAGCCAGTGCTTTGTAAATAGCAAAAATACACACGCAAAAGAACTCACGACAACAAAAGGGTTGTTCGTGGTAAAATTCTCTAGAAAATCCACTTCGATAGGAAAAACAAATAAAACTGCACGCAGGAAAAAATACAAAAAAAAAAAAGAAAAAAAAAAAGAAAAAAAGAAAAAAAAAAAGAAGAAAAAAAAAAGGTGGCGCTGTAGTGTAGCAACGCGCTTTCCCTGGGGAGAGCAGCTCCGAATTTCACACAGATAATTCTGTTGTGGTGAAAAGAAATACAAATACAAATATCTACAGCCCCTCTTAATTCATACAGGTGTGTGCTACGGTTTCTGTTCTTCTCTCGGAGTGACAAAGGTTTTGTGTGTTCACGAAAATGACCACACACTTTTAATTAAAACGTTTCGCCAGACGTTTCTACCACGGTTAGAATCGTGTTGTCATAACCACAATGATATGGCTCCAATGTACACGAACTGGTGAAATGAATTGTAACTTATGAAAAAAAGATACATACCCATTCACACGAAGTGTGTCTCTCGCACGCAAGCATTCAGTTGTGTGCCCATGTTTGAGGCCCAAACCTATCCAGTATCAGTATCAGTATCAGTAGCTCACGGAGGCGTCACTGCGTTCAGTCAAATCCATACACGCTACACCATATCTGCCAAGCAGACGCCTGACCAGCAGCGTAACCCAAAGCGCTTAGTCAGGCCTTGAGAAAAAATAAAATAAATAAAATAAAATAAAATAAAATAAAAATAAACAAATGAAATAAAATAAAAGAAACAAACAAACAAAAATAATATTAAAAAAAAAGATAAATACATAAACATACTACTAATAATAATAATAATATTTATAAGGCGTAAAATCTTGATGAAGTCAACTCTAAACGAAAAACAAAAATCGTCGATTAATTAAATAACTAATACATGCTGGGGAAAAAAAAAGAAAGAAAAAAAACCCGACATGGTTCATGATAATTCATCGGAGACTGCAAGAGCAGAGCATAATTTTACTTTAAGAAGAGAACAAAAACCATCAAGCAACACACATCGCAAGCATAAATGATTCACATGAGAGAAAGAAAAAGACGAAGAAGAAGAAGAAGGATGAGAAGGAGGAAGACACTTGTGCAAGAAGAAAAAGGAGGAGGAATGGAGGAGGAGGAGGATGAAGAGAAGGAAGAGGAGGAGGAGGAGGAGAAGAAGAAGAAGAAGAAGAAGAAGAAGAAGAAGAAGAAGAAGAAGAAGAAGAAGAAGAAGAAGAAGAAGAAGAAGAAGATAACGATTCTAATAACCCCAGATAGCTTAAAAAAAAAAAAAAAAAAAAAAAAAAAATATATATATATATATATATATATATATATATATGTGTGTGTGTGTGTGTGTGTGTGTGTGTGTGTGTGTGTATCATTTGCTCCTGACTGCCAGCTGAAAAGACGCAATCCCTACTCCGCACGGAATTAAAAAAAAAAAAAAAAAAAAAAAAAAAAAAAATCGGAAATCACATCCGTACCAGAACTACGTCCATAGCCAACTAAAGTGAGAACTCAGCGAAAGGGAAGTGAATATTATACCCCGTCTTGACTTAACTCTCTCCATACGAACGGCGAAAGAGACGACGTTAACAGCGTTTCACCCCAATTACCATCATCAAAATATTGCAAGTGGAAGGCTCTTATACTGAAGAGGTGAATGTTGACAAAGAATACCACAATTCTGACGACGGAAGCTAAAGGTTGGGTCATTCAGACACCCACTGGACATCCGAGGGGTCTGTGTAAGGAGAAGAGAGGACTGGCCGTACTGAATGAGTTAATGGGGTAGTTAAGACATGAATAAACATTTGAAAATAAATGTTTTTTTCCCTTTCGATTTTTTTTTTTTTAAACAAATTGAGGTGCAGTGAAAAACAAGCGAGAGCTTTCGCAATACACAGATTATCTGTCTTTTTTTTTCTTCCCCCTTTAGAAAATCGCTGAATTTGGTAATGCAAGATTTGGGTAAGAAAATAGGAACATACACTGACAGACAGACAGAATAAGCTCACACACACACACACACACACACACACACACACACAAAATATCATTGAGGTGGTGACGTCTGGAAACACACACACACACACACACACACACACACACACACACACACACACATATATATATATATATATATATATATATATATATATATATACTCTGTTTTCTTACTTTTTTTTCTTCTTTTCTTTTTCTTTTTCTTTTTTTTTTTTTTTTGATGATAGTTCTATGACCATCAAAACTGCAGAAGAGGCAACTGTTGCCCTGACTATTTGGGTTGGGATTTGAATATAGTTGAGAGTGTCTTGCCCACGTTGCACCCCTAATATCTCTGCCAAGAGGGTTTTAGGGCAGTCGGCAATGTGATGGTTCCCTCCCAAAAGGCCAGCTAGCCCCCAAGGCTGCTGCGCTAAGAGCTAGCGTAATCTTGCCTCCTAGTTTTTAGAGTCATAGTCCATCATAAAAGATAAACCGTAAATGATTCCCAGTTGCAACGGAGAAACATCGATATACAGCTCTGACTTTGGCTGTTGGTCCAGCTGTTAGCTTATGTCAATCTGTTATATGTGACCCTCCACCACGGAATGAGTCGCTTTGTCCCTGACCAACTTTCCCGCTAGCGGCGATTTTAGGCGGGTGGGGGTCAGGTTGTCGATTTTCAGATTTTGACTTCATAGTAAACTTTAGGCTTTCTTTTATCTCATATTGAAGTATCTAGGCATAACTGTGTCTTCTTTTGCCTTAAAAGTGTGCTTAAAATGCCTAACCCGTCATTCTGATCGCCTATGACTTCGCGAAATCGATCAACTTTGACAAGCTTGCCCTCCGTCATCTCTTGGAATCGACCGGTCGAATCATACATTGTTTTGAAGGTCAAGTCCGTCTCTTTCAATCTATGTCCTTCTCATTGGTTGATTTTTTAACTACGAGCGAATCGTCGCTTTCAAAATAAGGATACACTACGTAAACAATGCGTCACTATGAAGGAAAATCCCCTCTGTCATTGGCCGAGAGAGGCCACGTGACGAAACCAGCCATTCAGCACGCTAGCTCAAATAAACATGGTCGCAGGGTTCGGAAGCACGTTTTCAAGATTGACTTGGCGATTTCCTGACAAGATACACTTGCACTGCACACATTTTGCCATTCAATGAAGAAGACGACATTTGTGAGTTTCTAACCCAGTACTTCATTGATGGAACTGACCGTTCATGAAATCGATCTCAGTGAACACGAAGGCAACGCTGATTTCGAAAGCAGACGACGCAGGATTGTCGTTCAGTTTTCATCAACAATAATATTAATTTTGATGTAGATGACGAATCAACATTTGCACTAGATACAGAAAGATTGGAAGCCTTCGCCTGTCATTGCCGAAATCACATGCACCAGGTGCCATCAGTGTTGTGACTGACATGGAAACAATTGAAACTGACTTGCTGCACTGAAGTGATAGACCTGAGTTTCTCACAGCTCACACAAGGAATGTGCAAGCAAAGTGACTGGGGGACTGGATATAGCTGAAGTGTCTGAAGGTAAGCTTTCTTATTTTACCCACATTGACAAATACTGAAATGTAATGATGGTATAATCAATTGATAATAATTTATTTAACAATGATTGACTCAAGACTGATTTATTGTCTTACATTGGAACAGGAATTCACTGTTTGACATGTGGAATAAAAATGATTAAAAGAATAAAGTGAATCTGAGGAAATTAACAGAATGTAAATTAAAAGATCTCTCTCTCTCTCTCTCACACACACACACACACACACACACACACACACACACACACACACACACACACACACACACACACACACACACACAATGTGTGACACAGTGTGTATACATGTCACTCACACACACACACACACACACACACAATGTGTGTCACACAGTGAGTCACATACTCACTCACACACACACACACACACACACACACACACACACACACACACACACACACACACACACACACACACACACACATACACTGTCCCTTCACAGTTTAACCATTTAACTGAGCAAGGGGAGGTTCAGGGGCATGACATTATGAACAGTTTTCAGTTTCACAGAATTTGCTTCAATGGATATTTTATGTGAATGTGTGTCAGGTTGGTGTGTGTGTGTGTGTGTGTGTGTGTGTGTGTGTGTGTGTGTGTGTGTGTGTGTGTTGTTTTAAATAAATATAGAGTTGTGTCAACAGTAAATACTAACAGTATTACTAATAGTTCAATTTCTTTTTCAGCCCTGAAAGATATGATGGTACTTTATATGCCTGCCTGTACACCAATGAATAATTCTGATATCACTGCTGGCAAGTCATGTCATCAGAAGGAGAGGCAACACCACCAAACTAACTACACTGTCAACTAAAGAACTGTCTGCTGGTGAACTATCTATGAGTGAGTGAGTCAACTGTTAATGTACTATGATTTATAGTATAAATTTACCATGAAGTGTGCAAACTTAGTTTCTTTTTACAAACTTTGTCTAGATGTACATGTATGGAATTGTAAACTTTTGCACAGACATTTACATAAATGATATAAGTGTGCATGTGCTTGACATGCCACTATGCATAAAGTAACTTAATGGATTGCAGCATGTCATGCACATGCACACTGATATGCACACTGATACTCATAGTGATACAGCATTAATAATCACTATTTCATACTTTTATTATCAGTAAACTGCTTTGTCTGATTATATTATGATATATATATATATATATATATATATATATATATATATATATATATATATATATATATATATATATATATATATATCATAAGTGTATTCTTTTTTTATTTTCTGATAAAATACATAGAACTAGAAGTAAAGCATTTTGTAAAGTCCTGTGTAAAGAATGAAAGCTGTGATGTAAATGTACAAAACTGAAATTACTGTTGATATTTAAGGCATTAATGAATAAACTTTAGAACATATAGAAAATAATTCAAAACAAAGAAAATGAAAAGAGATAAAGAAGTATTACATAACAAACTGTTTCAGGATAAACCATGCATTTTTGGAACATACTGACACCACCGGTGGAGAAAAAAGAGTGGAGGAAGAAGGTTCAATATCAACACCATCCACCCTGATGACACTTTGTACCACAAGAATTGATTACCTGTGCCACATATCAGCACATTTTTTATTTTTATTTTTTTATTTTTTTTTTTTTTAGCAGATTGAGTGTTTGTTTGATGAGGTTGTGTGTCTTTATTGTGTGAAGTATGGGGTTTGACAAATAGGTTTTCTTTGCAGATGAAGTGTTTGAAGTGTTCATTTGGATTATGAAATGTATTTCATTTGATGCTATGCTGGGATAAAACACACATGAACTTGTACCTTTTGTATGAGCAGTTTTGTTGTGTGGATCTTTTTTGTTATTTTGTTGTGCTTGTTGTATGGATTATGGTAATATCACAAGCACACTAAGCCATTGAGCACATTGAATTACAACAATCACATGATTCGGCATCATGATTTAGCATTTTTTTACCTCTAATCTGGCATAATTTTAGTACACATACTGTACATAGCAAAAGTTTCCTAGTAATTGGACCACAAACAACACCACAACAAAACTGATCTTAAAACTGGAAGGTTTTTAGTCATGTTGAGCTGATTAAAAAGTAAGTATACTAATACTTCAGTTGCAATTCTTTCCAAAAAAATTAGAAAATTCTTATTTGAATAAAATCAAATACACTCAATATTTTTCTTCCAAATTTTGTGCAATTGTGGATATTGCCACTAACTATGTGTGTGCCAAATTTTATGAACATATCTTGCTTAGAAGTATGTGGTTGCTATGAACATGTTCCAAAACTTTTCGGCCTTGATTTCTCAGTTCGTTACTTTCGCGACTTTAGAACTTCAAATCACAATAACTTTTCACAGAATCATCCGATTTACAAACTTTTTTTTTTCGCTGTAAAGGTCATTTATTGCAGATTTATGATATACCAATAACTAAAAATCGACCTCTGGTGCAAAGCGACTCATTCGTGGTGGAGGGTCACATATAAGCTGAGCGTAGGCATGACAGGCTTAGCTTGTTAATATACTACCCTCGTTAATAATCATAGGGTTATAGGTTGCATTATACTTCTGTCTGTTTGTCTGTTGGTCTGTCTGCATATCCTCTGCGATCGGCTTGGCTTAAAACAATGAATTTTGAATTGATCTCTGTTTATCTCTCTTCTTATCCATCTCTCTCTCTCTCTCTCTCTCTCTATATATATATATATATATATATATATATATATATATAGATATATCTCACGATTTTATAATTATTTCCTCGGTGATCAGACACACACCTTCGTTTAAAAAAAAAGAAAAAAAAAAAGAGAAGAAAATAAAAGAAAATCCAAGAAAGATAACTCGATCACATGCTGACCTATACTGTTAAAAAAAAAAAAAAAAAAAAAAAAAAAAAAAAGGGGGGCGATCACAGGCCAACTTTTACTCCTACTGTTACGTTACGGACATCAAACGGTGGGTAGCTATTTTATCAACAACGATATCGTCTGTCCATTCTCTTTGATTTACTTTTTTTTTCAGGAATGGAGGACGTTGAAATGAGAGAGCGTAAGGAGTAGGTGAGGAAGGGTGGTATGGGTGTGTGTGTGTGTGTGTGGGGGGGGGGGGGGGGGGGGGGAGGGGGGTCGGGGGGGGGGGGGAAGGGGGGTCTGGGGGGGGGGGGGGGGGTCAATAGACCCAATCTGGGCTCTTTGAAATGTCGGTCAGTGGGTTCACTTCCTTTCTTTTTTTTTTTTTCCATGCGTATGAAGCCAGTTATATACCCCCATTCACAATCCGGTTAAGTACAGTGTTGATAATATCTTTCATGTCATAGTCGTTGTGACGGTCATTATTCTCCTTCATTCACTCTATCATCATCGTTGTCTCTATTGTCTACGTTGTCATCATCATCATCATCATCATCATCATCATCATCATCATTATCATCATTGGCGTCATCTTGGTCGTCGTCGTCGCTGTCGTCGTCGTAGTCATCATCATCTCCACTGCCATCATTGTCGATATCACCATCACAAAAACAAAAAAAAAAAAAAAAAAAAAAAAAAAAAAAAAAAAAAAGGCAGAGCGTGTCACTACACTTATCGTTGTTTTTTTTTGTGTTTTTGTTGTTGTTGTTGTTGTTGTTTGTTCCTGCCGGCATTTTCATTTGTTTCCCTATCGAAGTGGATTTTTCTGTATAATTTTGCCAGGGACAACCCTTCTGTTGCCGTGAGTTCTTTT
>NC_134901.1:22080343-22085343 GCF_041734735.1 Babylonia areolata
AATACAAATACAAATATCTACAGCCCCTCTTAATTCATACAGGTGTGTGCTACGGTTTCTTTTCTTCTCTCGGAGTGACAAAGGTTTTGTGTGTTCACGAAAATGACCACACACTTTTAATTAAAACGTTTCGCCAGACGTTTCTACCACGGTTAGAATCGTGTTGTCATAACCACAATGATATGGCTCCAATGTACACGAACTGGTGAAATGAATTTTAACTTATGAAAAAAAGATACATACCCATTCACACGAAGTGTGTCTCTCGCACGCAAGCATTCAGTTGTGTGCCCATGTTTGAGGCCAAAACCTATCCAGTATCAGTATCAGTATCAGTAGCTCACGGAGGCGTCACTGCGTTCAGTCAAATCCATACACGCTACACCATATCTGCCAAGCAGACGCCTGGCCAGCAGCGTAACCCAAAGCGCTTAGTCAGGCCTTGAGAAAAAAAATAAAATTAATAAAATTAAATTAAAATAAACAAATGAAATAAAATAAAAGAAACAAACAAACAAAAATAATATTAAAAAAAGATAAATACATAAACATACTACTACTAATAATAATAATATTTATAAGGCGTAAAATCTTGATGAAGTCAACTCTAAACGAAAAAAAAAAATCGTCGATTAATTAAATAACTAATACATGCTGGGAAAAAAAAAGAAAGAAAAAAAAAAAAAAAAAAAACCCGACATGGTTCATGATAATTCATCGGAGACTGCAAGACCAGAGCATAATTTTACTTTAAGAAGAGAACAAAAACCATCAGACCACACACATCGCAAGCATAAATGATTCACACGAGAGAAAGAAAAAGACGAAGAAGGATGAGAAGGAGGAAGACACTTGTGCAAGAAGAAAAAGGAGGAGGAATGGAGGAGGAGGAGGAGGATGAAGAGAAGAAGAAGAAGAAGAAGAAGAAGAAGAAGAAGAAGAAGAAGACAACAATTCTAGTAACCCCAGATAGCTTGCTAGTAGAATAAAAATTAAAAAAAAGAGAAAAAAAAACAATATATATATATATATATATATATATATATATATATATATATATATATATATATATATATATATATATATATATATATATATATATATCGTCTTCAATCCGAAATAGTAGAAGAAAAAAAAGCATCACAACAAAAAATGAAAACATGTCCTGGTATAAACTTCGAACTTGAAAATTAAAGTGGGGCAATGGGATTTCAGGTCTGAAAAGTTGTCAAGTCGACTACCAGTTACTCCGAAACGAAAGGTATACGACACACAGTGAGCAAGGAACAGCTGTATCACCATTTCAATCCGCTCATTAGGTGTATCATTTTGCTCCTGACTGCCAGCTGAAAAGACGCAATCCCTACTCCTCACGCAATTAAAAAAAACAAAACAAAAACAAACACAAAAAAAACCGACATGGTTCATGATAATTCATCGGAGACTGCAAGAGCAGAGCATAATTTTACTTTAAGAAGAGAACAAAAACCATCTGACCACACACATCGCAAGCATAAGAAGAAGAAGGAGAAGTTATAAAAAGATTGTCATAATTCTAATAACCCCAGATAGCTTTAAAAAAAAAAAAAAAAAAAAAAAAAAAAAAAAATATATATATATATATATATATATATATATATATATGTGTGTGTGTGTGTGTGTGTGTGTGTGTGTGTATCATTTGCTCCTGACTGCCAGCTGAAAAGACGCAATCCCTACTCCTCACGGAATTAAAAAAAAAAAAAAATCGGAAATCACCTCCGTACCAGAACTACGTCTATAGCCAACTAAAGTGTGAACTCAGCGAAAGGGAAGTGAATGTTTTTCCCCGTCTTGACTTAATGGGGTAGTTAAGACATGAATAAACATTTGGAAATAAATGTTTTTTTCCCTTTCGATTTTTTTTTTTTTTTTTTTTTTTGAAAAAAATTGAGGTGCAGTGAAAAACAAGCGAGAGCTTTCGCAATACACAGACAGATTATCTGTCTTTCCTTTCTATCGCTGAATTTGGTAATGCAAGATTTGGGTAAGAAAATAGGAACATACACTGACAGACAGATGAATAAGCTCACACACACACACACATATATATATATATATATATATATATATATATATATATACTCTGTTTTCTTTCTTCTTTTTTTCTTTTTTTTTCCTTTTTTTGATGATAGTTCTATGGCCATCAGAACTGCAGAGGAGGCAACTGTTGCCCTGACTATCTGGGCTGGGATTTGAATATAGTTGAGAGCGTCTTGCCCACGATACACCCAGTCGGCAATGTGATGGTTCCCAAAAGGCCAACTAGCCCCCAAGGCTGCCGCGCTAAGAGCTAGCGGAATCTTGCCTCCTAGTTTTTTAGAGTCATAGTCCATCATAAAAAGATAAACCGTAAATGATTCCCAGTTGCAATGGAGAAACATTGATATACAGCTCTGACTTTGGCTGTTGGTCCAGCTGTTAGCTTATGTCAATCTGTTATATAAGCTGAGCGTAGGCATGACAGGCTTAGCTTGTTAATATACTACCCTCGTTAATAATCATAGGGTTATAGGTTGCATTATACTTCTGTCTGTTTGTCTGTTGGTCTGTCTGCATATCCTCTGCGGTTGGCTTGGCTTAGAACAATGAATTTTGAATTGATCTCTGTTTATCTCTCTTCTTATCCATCTCTCTCTCTCTCTCTCTCTCTCTCTCTCTCTCTCTCTCTCTCTCTCTCTCTCTCTCTCTATATATATATATATATATATATATATATATATATATAGATATATCTCACGATTTTATAATTATTTCCTCGGTGATCAGACACACACCTTCGTTTAAAAAAAAAAAAAAAAAAAAAAAGAGAGAAAAAATAAAAGAAAATCCAAGAAAGATAACTCGATCACATGCTGACCTATACTGTTAAAAAAAAAAAAAAAAAAAAAAAAAAAAAAAGAAAAAAAAAAAGGGGGGATCACAGGCCAACTTTTACTCCTACTGTTACGTTACGGACATCAAACGGTGGGTAGCTATTTTATCAACAACGATATCGTCTGTCCATTCTCTTTGATTTACTTTTTTTTTCAGGAATGGGGGACGTTGAAATGAGAGAGCGTAAGGAGTAGGTGAGGAAGGGTGGTATGGGTGTGTGTGTGGGGGGGGGGGGGGGGGGGGGGGGGGGGGGGGGGGCGGGGGGGGGGGGGGGGGGTCAGGGGGGGTTCAATAGACCCAATCTGGGCTCTTTGAAATGTCGGTCAGTGGGTTCACTTCCTTTCTTTTTTTTTCCATTGGGTATGAAGCCAGTTATATACCCCCATTCACAATCCGGTTAAGTACAGTGTTGATAATATCTTTCATGTCATCGTCGTTGTGACGGTCATTATTCTCCTTCATTCACTCTATCATCATCGTTGTCTCTATTGTCTACGTTGTCATCATCATCATCATCATCATCATCATCATCATCATCATCATCATCATTATCATCATCATCATTATCATCATTGGCGTCATCTTGGTCGTCGTCGTCGCTGTCGTCGTCGTAGTCATCATCATCTCCACTGCCATCATTATCGATATCACCATCACAAAAAAAAAAAAAAAAAAAAAAAAAAAACAGGCAGAGCGTGTCACTACACTTATCGTTGTTTTTTGTTTGTGTTTTTGTTGTTGTTGTTGTTGTTGTTTTTTCCTGCCGGCATTTTCATTTGTTTTCCTATCGAAGTGGATTTTTCTGTATAATTTTGCCAGGGACAACCCTTCTGTTGCCGTGAGTTCTTTTACGTGCGCTAAGCGCATGCTGCACACGGGACCTCGGTTTATCGTCTCATCCGAATGACTAGCGTCCAGACCACCACTCAAGGTCTAGTGGAGGGGGAGAAAATATCGGCGGCTGAACCGTGATTCGAACCAGCGCACTCAGATTCTCTCGCTTCCAAGGCGGACGCGTTACCTCTAGGCCATCACTCCACTAATATGTACGTTTGACTTACTCCTGTACTTATGTACTGGAGACTATGAGATTCGAACCAATGCGCTCAGATTCTCTCGCTTCCTAGGCGGACGCGTTACCTCTAGGCCATCACTTGTTACACAGTGACAACCTGCTACGTGATAATGGAATTTGAAGCAATGACACACGCTGTCCAGAAGCATCCAAATGAATGTCTGCAAACGGTCATAATTTCACAATGACTCTCCCACAAAAAAGCAACAACCGTCTTCCTGAAGATCTAGCCATCAGCCCCATCCACATGTAATAATATGCCGCTTCTGTTCAAACGTGTGTGGGGGGGGGGGAGGGGGGAGATTTATGTTCGTAACTTGTTATGTACTCCCCACCCCCCCACCCCAACAATATTCCTTTGTACCCCGGTACATTTGATAATAAAGACATATTCGATTCTAAGAGAGAGAGAGAGAGAGAGAGAGAGAGAGAGAGAGAGAGAGAGAGAGAGAGAGAGAGAGAAAGGAGTTCAAATGGGAATGGGGTATTAGAGTTACTTAACATTTGAAAACAGAGTGTAGGGGGAACCCGTAGTGGCATAATGCAATGTGTAACATCAGGTTGATAATGTGTACTGATATGGTGATAACGTTAATGGACATTTATATAGGGCATTTCTCCAGAAATACTGCTCAAAGCACTTTACATTTCATTCCCCACTCCCCGTCCCCTCAACCCCCCCCACCCCCCCCTCCCCCACGGAATCAAGTGAAAAACTCACGCAACTGAACATTGGAAACTACCCACCCACACGCATCCCTACAACACCCATTCAGGCACACAAACGCACGGACACTCACCAACACCCCCCCCCCCCCCCCCCGTCACACACACACACACACACACACGGCACGGCAAACAGCCTCTCCACAACAAAACATGCACCCAAAACTAGATCACACACAAAAAAAAAAAACAACAACAACAACAAACAAACAAAACATCAACCAAAAACTGCTGTTACTGCTATTGGAAAAGATGCATTTTCAGAGCAGACACTGGACATCTA
>NC_134901.1:22092843-22105343 GCF_041734735.1 Babylonia areolata
AAAAACAAACAAACAACGAAAACGAAATTAAGTGCTTCCTCTGTCAAAGGAAGCACACGAGTGGGCAAACACGCATATGTACACACAAACAAACAATCCCCCCACCCACCCACACACACACACACACACACACAAGCTCGCGTACACACAGACATACAGAGACAGACAGACAGACAGACACACACACACACACACACACACACACACACACACACACACACACATCCAACACTGCGTCTTTCACCTACCGACGAACCTGTGATGAGGCATGTAAGAGACGCACACACACACACACACACACACACACACACACACACACACACACACACACACACACACACACATCTGCATTACCAACTCTGCGTCTTCCACCTACCGACGAACCTGTGATGAAGCATGTAAGAGACGCACACACACACACACACACACACACACACACACACACACACACACACACACACACACACACACACACACACACACACACACACACACACACACACACACACACACACACACATCCACATTAACAACACTGCGTCTTCCACTTGACCAACGAACCTGTAATGATGAAACATGAAAGAGAACGGGACAGGCCAAGACAGGAAGTGGCTAAATGGGAAAAACTCCTGATGAAGCACTGGCGGTCCTCATTTCATTATTCAGTGTGGTCGCTCCATCATCCCACTTGGCGTTTCCTGTTTTCTCCAGGGTATGATTTTAAAAGGCATGTTTTTGTCCTTTGCCATGTCCCTACTTCTTTTTTGTCCCTTGTTTTTTTGTTATTGTCTTTTTTTGTTTGTTTGTTTGTTTTTTTCTCAGAAATAACCAGGACATTTTGCAGCAAGCTGTTGCATTGCTGATCTATTGGTCAGCGTAATGTATTAGGGGGGGAAAAAAAACAGTGAAAACAAAAGTGAGTGCTTCCTATGTCAAATGCACACACAAGCATACGAGTGGGCAAACACGCATATGTACACACAAACAAGCAACCCCCCCCCCCCCCCACACACACACACACACACACACGCGCGCGCGCGCAAGCACATACACTCGCGTACACACAGACAGATACAGACACACACATGCACACACATGTGCAAGCTCACACGCTCGCGTACACACAGACAGACACAGACACACACACACACACACACACACACACACACACACACACACACACACACACAATGCATACACGCGCGCACGCACACACACACACAATACATACGCGCGCGCGCGCGCGTACACACACACACACACACACACACACATACACACATATCTGCATTACCAATACTGCATCTTCCTCCTTCCGACGAATTTGTGATGAAGCATGTAAGAGACGCACACAGACACACACACATGCATGCACACACACACACACACACCACACACACACACACACACACACACACACACACACACACACACACACACACAAAAGTACGCATTAACAACACTGCGTCTTCCACTTGACTGACGACCCTTCATTTCATTATTCGGTGTTGTCGCTCTATCATCCCTCTTGGCGTTTCCTGTTTTCTCCACGGTATGATTTTAAAAGGGATGTTTTTGTCCTTTGTCATGTCCCTACTTCTTCTTTTTTGTCCTTTGTTTTTGGGGTTTTTATTTAGTTTTTTTGTTTATTGTTTTTTTCTCCGAAATAACCAGGACGTTTTGCAGCAAGCTATTGCGTTGGTGATCTATTCGCCAGCAAAATGTATTGGGGGCAAAAGCAAACAAACAATGAAAACGAAAGTGAGTGCTTCCTATGTCAAATGCACACACAAGCACGCGAGTGGCTAAACACGCATATGTACACACAAACAACCCCCCCCCTCCCTCTCCCCACACACACACAGACAATAACCTGAAACCTTTTGGACTGGACAAAACGGGAAGCGGCTAAAAATTAATGGAGAGAAACCCTGGTGTGACACAGGCCTCTGTTTCAATTGTTTAAAAATAAATAAATAAATAAATAAATAAATAAATAAATAAATAAAATGTCGCTCCATCATCCCTCTGACGTTTCATGTTCGATACTTTTTTTTCTCTTGGTTTTCCCTAACAGGGATGATTTTTAACATGTGGGGTGATGGCCTAGAGGTAACGCGTCTGCCTAGGAAGCGAGAGAATTTGAGCGCGCTGGTTCGAATCACAGCTCAGCCGCCGATATTTTCTCCCCCTCCACTAGACTTTGAGTGGTGGTCTAGGCGCTAGTCATTCGGATGAGACGATAAACCGAGGTCTCGTGTTCAGCATGCACTTAGCGCACGCAAAAGAACCCATGGCAACAAAAGGATTGTTCCTGGCAAAATTCTGAAGATAAATCCACTTCGATAGGAAAAAACAAATAACTGCACGCAGGAAACAATTTAAAAAAAAGAAAAAAAAAGAAGAAAAAAGAATGGATGACGCTGTTGTGATAAACAGAAATACAAATTCAAATAGAAATGTTTCCTGTTTGATTCTTATCTAGCTGGTTTTCCCTAAGGTGGTGATTTTACGGTTTTTGTTTGTGTTTTTGTTTTTTACTTTATTTCTTTTCTTTTTTTTCACCATTTAACATGACCATATATGACTTTTTGTTCTCCCACATTCATCCCAGGGGAGTTGTCATGTCATCATCGGCCTCAGCAGGCATTCCCTGTCATATTGTTGCAGAAAAACGCAGAAAAAAAATATATACCTTCTGAAATCTAAATCTGCCTTTGTTTTTCCTCCCCTGTGTATCATTGACACGTGTGTAGACTCAGCCGTAAATGCTGTAGAAGAAGTTAGACCCCTTTGCTTGCAGTTTGGGACGTGGTAGAAACCAGTGTTGACGAAACGAATTTCGAGGCCACGTGAGCAACGGTCTGAAGCAGGGTTAACCTTTTCATCGCCAAGCTCGCATTTATGCACAGGCGTGGGAGAGGACCCATGTCACTGAAAGGTGACCATTCATTGGTCTGTTATCCATGAACCTATTGCTCTTAATGTTCGGTGGAAGGATAGGCCATATTTTCTGTACTTCGCAGGGGGAATCTCCAGCTATTCTTAGATACCATAATTATGTTCTGTGTTTATATCACAAGGGAATTTTGTACTCTAACTTGACTGGCGGTGAAAGGGTTAAACAACAACAGGCAACATGAGATTTCAACGCCCGACATTTTCGTGACATTCACTGCAGGATTTTGTTTTTTCAACAATGCTGATGTGATTGTCAGCAAGAAGGTTATTGTATACTTTGATATAAGCCTTCTTGGCCTCATATCTTTTCCCAAGAAATAACTATGCATAACTATCGAACAATATAATTACAGGGTCTGATGGCCTGGTAAAGTTTTGTTGTTGTGAGCTTGTGGATTGCTGATGCAACTGGCAGCAACATGTTTTAAAATGCATGAAAGTTATGAGAAGAAGAAAAAAAAGAAGAAAAGATTCTGTTAAGAACATGCACGTGCATACACGCGCCCGCACACACACACACACACACACACACACACACACACACACACACACACACACACACACACAACATCCAGACAGCAACCTGAAACCTTCTGGACTAGACAGAACAGGAAGTGTCTAAATGGTCGCTCCATCATCCCTCTGGCCTTTCCTGTCTCCTGTTTGACGATTTTTCTCGCTGGTTTTCCCTAAAGAGGGTGATTTTACGCGTTTAAAAAACAAAAGAAACAAACAAACAAAAAACAAAAACAAAAAACAAAAGAAAGCAACACACACACACACACACACATATATATATATATATATATATATATATATATATATATATATATATATATATATATATAACACCATTTAACATGACCCTGCATGACTGTTTCTTATCTCCCGTTCATCCCTGGGTTGTCATGACATCCTTGGCCTCAGCAGGCTTCCCTGTCATATTATTGGGGGGGGGGGGGGGGGAAACAAAAAAACTACTGAAATCTAAATCTGCGCTTGTTTTTCCGCCCTTTCATATTATTGACACGTGCGTAGAGTCAGCCGGAAATGCTGTAGAAGAAGTTAGATCCTACTGCTTGCAGTTTGGGACGTGATGGAAACCAGTTGACGAAACGAATTTTGACTGCCACACGAGCGACGCTTTGACGCAGGGTTCAAGGCAGCAGGAGATTTCAACACCCAACATTTTCGTGGCATTCGCTGCAGACTTTTTAGTTTATGTTTATTTATTTTTTTCATACAGTGCTGATGTGGTTGTCACCAAGAAGCATATTCTATACTTTGACGTGACCGTTCTTGGCTTCATCGTTTTGGTTTTTTTTTCCCCTAAAAATACATAGCTATCGGACAATATTGTTACAGCGTCTGATGGTCTGGTAATGTCTGTTGCTGTGAGCTTATGGATTACTGATGCAATTGTGGGCAGCAACATGTTTTCAAATGTGAAATGTGGGAAATTTATGAGGAAAAAGTGTTTTTTATGTTAAGAACACGCACATGCACGCAAACACACACACACAGACACACAGACACACACACACACACACACACACACACACACACACACACACACACACACACACATGCACACGTGCCTCTCGCCAAGTAAAAGCATCTGCAACTGCTGTCTCTCCGTCGCTCTGTCTCTCTCTTTCTGCCTTTCTTACTTAAAAGAACAACAACAACAACAACAACAACAACAACAACAACAACACTTTTTGTCTTTCTTTTCGTTACAAAAATGATATTTTGCACTTCTAGCACTTCACAATAACAAACGTTCAAAACATATATCAAAATGACATAATTATAAGGACTTCACAATATGCTGACGACGAACAGGCAAACTGTTCACTAAAAGACTACGTGCTCACCACACACAGGGGGAAGATACAAACCACACTTTCTCCCTCACGAAAACCACAATCACGATCATCCACTCACCACATGACATCACATTTTCGTGTTATGTAGTAGTAGTAGTAGTAGTAGTAGTAGTAGTAGTAGTAGTGTAGGGACTGGCGTTTGACTGCCTAGGCCTTGCGGTCTTTTTATGTCCCCTTCAATTTTTTTTTTTTTTGGGGGGGGGATTTTTTATTTGTGGGATACATATATGTTTTCTTTTACATGTACTGTAAATCACTCGTCAAAATCAATATCTTTTTTTCTTTTAAATTGATGTTAAGGAGATTTTTTAACACATCAGCATTTTGTGCAAGTTTAGTTTCGATAGGTAGTGCATTCAATATTTGTGCAATTCTATTAGCTAATGAATTTTTCCTTAGGTTGGTATTACAGTGCTCTTTACAAATTTTCATCATTGAATTTCTTGTACTCTCATAATCCGACATTCTAAAAATATTATTCACATTGACTTCATTATAACAATTTATCATTTTGTTTGTTTCTATTAAATCTCTTAGCCTTCTACCCTTTAATGAATGCAGATTTAAGTCTATAAGTCTCTGTTGATAGCTCATAGATTTGCATTCTTTTAATAACTTTGTTGCTTTTCTTTCTAACATTTCTTAAAAAAAAAAAAAAAAAAGTTGCTGGCTTTTATTGTTGTTGTTTCCACATCCCCCCCCCCCCACCCCCCACCCCCACCCGCGATGTCCTGCATTACCTTGCAAGCGCAAACTCCCTCACGTGCAAAGGTGCATAATAGCTGGTGAGGAGGTGAGGGGGCGGGAGGGGGGGGGGGGGGGGGGAGCGTGAGGGGAGGCGTGTACATTTAGCTGTATCTTCCGCAATCCGCACGAGGATAACAGTCCAACTCACAAACAAAGGAGGAAACATAAAACATGATGGGAAAAAAAATAAAAAAAAAAAAACCAATACACACACACGGGAGTAGAAGGAAAGAGCAACAGACATAGAACGGAGTGCTTTACGTAACACACACACACACACACACACACACACACACACACACACACACACACACACACACACACACACACACACACACACACACACGAAATAAAACAACAACAACAAAAAAACAACTACCTCATGTCGATTTTTTGGTTGAAAACATGTAGCAATAAGAGGAAGATGCAAATGAAAATGTAAGCGAAAGTGACTTTTTTAATGGTTGCGCGCCCGTGTGTGTGTGTGTGCGTGCGTGTGTGTGTGTGTTTGTGTGTGTGTGTGTGTTTGTGTGTGTGTGTGTGTGTGTGCGTGCGTGCGTGCGTGCGTGTGTGTGTGTGTGTGTGTGTGTGTGTGTGTGTGTGTGTGTGTGTGTGTGTGTGTGTGTGTTACATGAAACACTCCGTTCTATCTGTCTGTTGCTCTTTCCTTTTACTGCCTACCTCTTTTCTTCCCAAGTTTATGAACATCTCATGTGTACACATCTTCCAGACTTCCGTTTGTCGGCCAAAGATTAAGAAGGAATTTAGGGACATTAACTGTAAAAAAAAAAAAAACCCACCACATTTACCTGATGTTTTGGGGAATCAAGAAACTCTATCCTCTATCGGTGTTGTTTTCCAAATAGACGAAATACTCTTTTTTGTAAACTCCCGGCAGAATACACCCATCAAATTACCTGCGATGCCTTCTGGTTTGGCTGTCATTTCTACGCTGTCTTTAAGTTGCCTTTAAACCCCCCCATGGAATGAAAGCATGAACTGTTTTGGGCAAAGCTTTTTTTTTTATTTTTTTTTTTTTTTTAAGGTTTGTGTGTCATTGCTCTGTCGATATTATGTCCCCCCCTTTTTTTTTCTTCCAAACTTTCCATGGAATACATGCAGCAAACCATTTGGAATTTCACCTTTTATTTTACTTTTTTTTTTCTTCTTCTTCTTCCTGTTCTTTACTTGTGTGTTGTTTTGTTTTAATTTTTTTTCACAACTTTGGGTTTGAGGATCCTGTTTTCCTTCGCCTACCCTTCTCCCCTTCTTCTTCTTCACTTCCCTCTTTTAACTCACTCAGTACGGCCAGTCCTCTCTTCTCCTCTACACAGACCCCTCGGATGTCCAATGGGTGTCTCAATGACCCAACCTTTAGCTTCCGTCGTAAGAATTGTGGTATTCTTTGTCAACATTCACCTCTTCAGTGTAAGAGCCTTCTGCTTGTAATATTTTGATGGTGGTAATTGGGGTGAAACGCTGTTAACGTCGTCTCTTTCGCCGTTCGTATGGAGAGAGTTAAAGTGGCACGAGTGTCAGTGGTTTAAAATATGACAAGGTTCAACTTGGTGTCCCCCTCCACTCCCCAAAGACCATCACTCCCCATCCCCACATCATCCTTTTCGTTCTGTCTAATTTCCGTTCTTATTCTTCTTCTGACCATTTTGTCTATCTTTTATTTTATTTATTTCTTTATTCGTTTGATTTTTTTTTTTTTTTTCTCTTCCATTCCTTCCTTCTACACACCAATTATTTGCCTGTGTTTACGTTCTTTTCTTTTCTCACTTCCTTCTAAATACTATACACTTTTACAACGTTTTTTTTTTTTTTTTTTTTTTTTTTTTTTTAATTTATTACAATGTTGTCGTTGTTTTTTTCTTTGCTTTGGATGTATTTTCTCTTTTTCTTCCTTTCCTTCTTTTCTTTTTTTTCCCGCGATTTCTTCCCTTCCTGCTATTTTATTAAGTTTGTTTAATCTTCTTTTCCCATGGTCTTTTACTTTTGTCTCTTCCTTTCGTTTTTTGTGTTTCTCTTGTCTTTTGTTTTCCTTTCTTTATATATCCTTCTTTTCTCTTTTCTTTTTTCTCTTTACGTCCTGACATATTTCACGGAATGAATTTTCAAATGAGGAATGAATAGGTGTCGTGTATGTATGTTATGTGTGTGTGTGTGTGTGTGTGTGTGTGTGTGTGTGTGTGTGTGTGTGTGTGTGTGTGTTTCACGAAAAGCACTGCGTTTCTATCTGGTTGTCGCTCTTTCATTCTGTTGCCAACCTCTTTTCTTCCAACGTTTATGAACATCTCATATATATATATATATATATATATATATATATATATATATATATATATATATATATATATATATATATATATATATATATCTTCCGGACGTCCTTGTGTCAACCAAAGATTAAAAAGGAATTTAGGGACATTAACTGTAAAAAAAAAAAAAAAAAAAAAAAAAAAACTTGCCTGATGTTTTGGGGATCAAGAAACTCCATCTTTTATCGATGTCCCGCTTTTCAAATAGACGGCACACTTTTTTTTTTTAACCTCCCGGCAGAATACATCCATCAAATTATCTGTGTGGCTTCTGGTTTTCCTGTCACGTCTACGTCGTCTTTTAGACTGCTTTTAAACCTCCCCATGGAACGGAAACAAGAACTGTTTTGGGTTAAGCTTTTCTTTAAAATGTCTTTCTGTCATTGCTCTCTCGATATTCGATATTGGAGTGGTGGTCTAGAGGTAACACGTCCGCCTAGGAAGCGAGAGAATCTGAGCGCGCTGGTTCGAAACACGGCACAGTCGCCGGTATTTTCTCCCCTTCCACTTGACCTTGAGTGGTGGCCTGGACGCTAGCCATTCGGATGAGACGATAAACCGAGGTCCCGTGTCCAGAATGCACTTAGCGCACGTAAAAGAACCCACGGCAATAAAAGATTTGTCCCTGGCAAAATTCTGTAAAAAAACCAAAACAAAACCCACTTCGATTGGGAAAAAAACAACAACAAAAAAAACTGCACGCAATGAAAAAAAAAAAAAGAAGAAATGGCGGCGCCCTCAGTGTAGCGACGCGCTCTCCCTAGGGGAGAGCAGCCGGAATTCCACACAGAGAAATCTGTTGTGACAAAAAATAGTAATACAATACAGTACGATACAATATCATGTCATTTTTTTTTTCTCTCCAAAGTATCGACAGAACACACGAAACAAACCGTTTTGGAAATGTTTCTTATTCCCCCCCCCCCCCCCCCCCTCCTGTTCTTTAGTTGCGGTGGTTGTACTTTAAAATTTTCTTTCACAGCTTTAGGACATCCTGTTTTCCTTCGCCTACCCTTCTTCTCCACTTGCCTCTTTTAAATTGACACAAGTATCAGTGGTTTAAACGACGGGCGCAATAGCCGAGTGGTTAAAGCGTTGGACTTTCAATCTGAGGGTCCCGGGTTTGAATCTCGGTAACGGCGCCTGGTGGGTAAAGGGTGGAGATTTTTACGATCTCCCAGGTCAACATATGCGCAGACCTGCTAGTGCCTGAACCCCCTTCGTGTTTATATGCAAGCAGAAGATCAAATACGCACGTTAAAGATCCTGTAATCCATGTCAGCGTTCGGTGGGTTATGGAAACAAGAACATACCCAGCATGCACGCCCCCGAAAGCGGAGTATGGCTGCCTACATGGCGGGGTAAAAACGGTCATACACGTAAAAGCCCACTCGTGTACATACGAGTGAACGTGGGAGTTGCAGCCCACGAACGCAGAAGAAGAAGAAGTGGTTTAAACATGACAAGGTTCAACTTGGTGTCCCCCTCCCCTCCCCAAAGACCATCACTCCCCAACCCCATACCATCCTTTCTTTCTGTCCAATTTTCGTTCATATTCTTCTTCCGACCATTTTGTCTATCTGTCTTTCACTTTATTTATTTCTTTATTCCTTTTTTTCTTTCTTTCTTTTTCGTCCATTCCTTCCTTCCACACACCAGTTATTCGCCTGTGTTTTCGTTCGTTTCATTCCTCACTCTCTTCTAAGTACTGTTCATTTATTTATATTTTATACATTTTTTTCTTTCTTTCTGCGATTTGTTCCATTCCTGTCCTTGTTCAGTTTAAAACAAAAACAAACAAAAAAACCCCAAACAACAACAAAAAACCGGAATGAATAGGTGTCGCGCGCCCGCGCGCACGAGTGTGTGTGTGTGTGTGTGTGTGTGTGTGTGTGTGTGTGTGTGTGTGTGTGTGTGTGTGTGTGTGTGTGTGTGTGTGTGTGTGCGTGTGTATGTGTGTGTGAGTTTGTGTGTGTGTGTGTGTGTGTGTGTGTGTGTGTGTGTGTGTGTGTGTGTGTGTGTGTGTGTGTGTGTTACGTAAAGCACTCCCATTCTATCTGGCTGCAGCTCTTTTCTTCTGTTGCCTACCTCTTATCTTCCCTGTTTTATGAGCATCTCTTGTGTACAAATCTTACACACGTCAAATTGCCAGATGGTTTTTACAGCTTAGGATGAATTAGGGGACATTAACTGTAAAAAAACCATTTGCTTGTTGTTTTAAGGATCAAGAAACTTATCGATGTTCTGATTTCTAAATAGACGGGGCACTTTTTGTTGTTGTAAACTCTCGGCAGAATACACCCATCAAATTATCTGCGATGCCTTCTGGTTTTCCAGTCATTTCTACGTCGTCTTTTAGGCTGTCTTTTAGCTTCCCCAATGGAATGAAAGCAAGAACTGTTTTTTCTCTAAAGGCTTTTCTGTCATTGCTCTGTCGATATTATGTCAACTCTTTTTTGTAACCCTCGATGGGATACACGCGCACACAGCATACCGTTTGGAATTGCTACTTACTTTTTTTTTTTTTTTTTTTTTCACTGCCCGTTCTTTAGTTGTGGTTGTTTTTACTTTAATGCTCTTTCGCAACTTTCCTCGTCTAAGCCCTCCACCCCACCCCACCCCACCCTACCCTACCCTACCCTCCACCCGCTTCCTTTTCCACTTGCCTCTTTGAATTGAAATGGGTGTCAGCGGATCAAAAAAATGACAAAATTCAACTTGGTGTGTCGCCCTAACACCGCCCCCCCCCCGCCCCCACTCCAACCCTCTCCCGCCCTCCCCTTACCTCTCTCATGCCTTACCCCACCCCTATGTCATTCAGTTCAGTTTTCGCTGTTAAACTTCTTCTGACGAGTTCTTTCTTTCTTTTCTTTTCTTTCTTTCTTTCTTTCTTTCTTTCATTCTTTCTTTCTTTTCTTTTCTTTCTGTATATATCCTTCTTTTCTCTTTTTTTCTTCTCTTTACGTCCTGACATATTTCACGGAATGAATTTTCAAATGAGGAGTGAATAGGTGTCCTGTCTGTATGTATGTATGTACTCTTTACGTCCTGACATATTTCACGGAATGAACTTTCAAAATTAATGAGGAATGAATAGGTGTCCTGTATGTATGTTATGCCTCTTTGAATTGAAATGGGTGTCAGCGGATCAAAAAATGACAACGTTCAACTTGGTGTGTCGCCCTAACACCGTTCCCCCCCCCCCCCCCGCTCCCCCTCCCCGCCCCCCCCCCCCCCCCAACCCTCCCCCGCCCTCCCCTTACCTCTCTCATGCCTTACCCCACCCCTATGTCATTCAGTTCAGTTTTCACTGTTAAACTTCTTCTGACGAGTTCTTTCTTTCTTTTCTTTTCTTTCTTTCTTTCTTTCTTTCTTTCTTTCATTCTTTCTTTCTTTTCTTTCTGTATATATCCTTCTTTTCTCTTTTTTTTTTCTCTTCTCTTTACGTCCTGACATATTTCACGGAATGAATTTTCAAATGAGGAGTGAATAGGTGTCCTGTCTGTATGTATGTACTCTTTACGTCCTGACATATTTCACGGAATGAACTTTCAAATGAGGAATGAATAGGTGTCCTGTATGTATGTTATGCCTCTTTGAATTGAAATTGGTGTCAGCGGATCAAAAAATGACAACGTTCAATTTGGTGTGTCGCCCTAACACCGTCCCCCCCCCCCACCCCCCCCCCCCCCCCCACCCCCCCGCTCCCCCCCCCCAACCCTCCCCCGCCATCCCCTCACCTCTCTCATGCCTTACCCCACCTCTATGTCATTCATTCGTTCAGTTCAGTTTTCACTGTTAAACTTCTTCTGACGAGTTCTTTCTTTTCTTTTCTTTCTTTCTTTCTTTCATTCTTTCTTTTCTTTTCTTTCTTTCTGTATATATCCTTCTTTTCTCTTTTTTTTCTTATCTTTACTTCCTGACATATTTCACGGAATGAATTTTCAAATGAGGAGTGAATAGGTGTCCTGTCTGTATGTATGTACTCTTTACGTCCTGACATATTTCACGGAATGAACTTTCAAATGAGGAATGAATAGGTGTCCTGTATGTATGTTATGCCTCTTTGAATTGAAATGGGTGTCAGCGGATCAAAAAATGACAACGTTCAACTTGGTGTGTCACCCTAACACCGTCGCCCCCCCCTCCACCCGCCCCCCCCCCCACCCCCCAACCCCCCTCTCCCGCCCTCCCCTTACCTCTCTCATGCCTTACCCCACCTCTATGTCATTCATTCGTTCAGTTCAGTTTTCACTGTTAAACTTCTTCTGACGAGTTCTTTCTTTCTTTTCTTTTCTTTCTTTCTCTCTTTTCTTTTCTTTTCTTGCTTTTCTTGTTCTTCTTTCTTTTCTTTCTTTCCTTTCTTTTCTTGTTCTTCTTTCTTTACTTTCTTTTCTTTCTTGCTTTTTTTCCTTTCCATTCCTTCCTTCCATACATCATTCAGTCTCCCATCATTTCATTTTATGTGTGTGTGTGTGTGTGTGTGTGTGTGTGTGTGTGTGTGTGTGTGTGTGTGTGTGTGTGTGTGTGTGTGTGTGTGTGTGTGTGTGTGTGTGTGTGTGTGTGTGTGTGTGTGTGT